>NW_028325523.1:0-14742 GCF_027475165.1 Benincasa hispida
ATTTATTTATTTTTTTTTGAATTTGGAGATTTCATCTTCCTTATATATACAGTTATACTGAACTTATAAACTCAACATGGGAGGTTTTATGGTTGACAACACTGAAAATGTGCTATCTTATTTCAATTAATTCAATATTTTTCTTATATTTTACGAGTTTATTTCTTGATTTTACTGATATTGAGCATAATTTAGATAGAACTGACCCGCATCAAATTTGGTGAAAAACGTGCCTATTTGGGGATTTAGAGCATCAATAAATGCGAGAAATTCAATTTGGGGCAAAAGTGGGCTAGCATCATGCGCTCTTGGCACTTGCCGCGGCGCCTCAAACCTGAGAGCATTCTTTTTGGAACGTGAAGAAGCGCTACAGTACTATGACTTTTCACAAAACCCAAGATGTGCATTTCATACAGTGTCGCAATGCTGCTTCCAAGCGTTGTGACACCATCATGTATTTTTTAAAATTCCAACCCTAATTGCCTACGAACATCGTCATCACGACTTTTACACTAAATTCTCTCCAACCTTTTCTCATCTCCTCTATATTTCTTCTTCTATACTCGATTATTGGATGTTTTCAAATATGTATCTAGGCTAAGGTACGGTTATCTAGCTTGTTGAGGTTTAACTCTTGACCTGTGAACTTATGAGGTTATGAACACTTTTCTGTAATTCTATTGTTTAATGAATTCTCATCTTGTTCTTATTCTATTGACTGAATGTGTTTGAGAATATTTGGCGAATTAACCAAAATATTTGACGAATTAACCAATCATGTCTAGTTTATTGCTACAAACCTACATCTAATATGTAATTGTTATGTTCTTAGATCGTTAAGTAGTAAAAGTTAAGTTAGGGTTGTACATTGATATGAAAATTCCAAACCAATAGCATTAATCTAACTAATTTAGGTAAGATTTGAATTTGACACCTAATTAGGTAATTCTGAATTATTTCCTTCGACTTAGCAATAGCCCTAAATCTTAATACTAATTGATGTGCATGTTTAGGATGTTTTTTATTAGTTGTAACAATATTTTTTTTTTGTTATTATTGTTATTTTTCCATTGGCAGTTATTAGTTTTCTCTCATTGGTTATGTGCATATATAATATATTATGCACAATGAATAAAGATAAGAAAGAAAGTTTATTTTCTTACTTTCCCTTTTCCACGTCAATATGGTATCAGATGAATAAAAATCTCTAACTTCTTCCATTCTCGCACACGATCACGATGACCCTCGCTGATCCAAATTTTCTTCCTTCAATTGATCCGTCCTCATCGGCCAATCTTCCGGTCACCAGATTGCATCTTTCTCATCAAGATCAATATAACCCTTATTCTCTTCACCATAGTGATACTTCTAATCTCGTTCTTGTTTCAGAACTTCTCACTGGTGACAATTAAGTTTCTTGGAGCAGATCAATGATGCTTGCCCTCTCCATCCGAAATAAGCTGGGTTTTATTGATGAATCACTCTCTCGACCTACAGATGAACTTCTTCCCCTGTGGATTCGGAACAATAATGTTGTTATTGCTTGGATTTGAATTCCGTCTCCGAACGAATCTCATCATGCATCCTCTTCACCGATTCAGCTCGAGCGATATGGCTTAATCTTTAAGATCGCTTCTAGAAATGGAATGGACCATGCATTTTTCATCTGAAACGAGGATTATCCAATCTCAAACAAGAACAAGATTTTGTCACCATGTATTTTAAAAAAATGAAAAGTCTCTAGGATGAATACATGTCTTATCGCCCTGGATGCAGTTGTGAAAAGTGTACTTGTGGTAGAGTAAAGTCCATGGAAGATTTTATTCAATTTGAATACCTCATTTGTTTTCTGATGGGACTCAATGATGACTTCAATCATGCTCGCTCTCAAATTCTTCTCATGGACCTTGCTCCACCCATCAACAAAGCCTTCTCCCTTGTTTTTGAACAAGAATAACATCATTCTGTTGCCAATCCTCCTTCTTCTACAGTCACACTTACTGTACATAAATCTAACAATACCTTACAACAAAACAATCACTAGCCATCTTCAAAACAGAACAAAAATCGACCTGTTTGTACCTATTACAACATTCCAGGCCACACTACTGATAAATGTTATAAACTCCATGGGTATCCACTTGGTTACAAACATAAAGGGCGATCAAATCAGGTTCATAAACCGAATTCTGCTTCCACTTCTTCCACCTCCCACTGATTCTAGTACTACATCCACTGCTCCATCTGAAACTATGATCAACAATGACACTCTTCAACAACTTCTCAATATGCTTCAGTCCAAGCTTACTATGGCCAAATCTGATGCTGATTTAGTGACACATGTAGTTGGTATTTGGTCTTAAATTGTTTCTAAACTTGAATGGATAATTGATTTTGGTGCTTCCATGCATATATGTTTTCAAAATCATTTGTTTAACAAGTTACAAACAACTAGCACGACTGTTGTTCTATCTGATAACACAAGAATTCCAATTTCCTTTCTTAGTTCCATCACACTATTTGGCTCTCTTAATCTTCATCATGTCCTATATGTTCTCGATTTTCAGTACAACTTGGTTTCTATCAGTGCCTTAACATCTGATGGTAACTTTATGTACACTTCTCCACTGATTCTTGTGACATTCAGGCAAAGTCTGTTAGGGTTGATGCCCTAAACTCTCGTTGGGTCCTGTAGTCTGTAAACACCTGTATTGAACAAACACTTGTGATGTAATAATATGAGATATTTTCTTCATTGTTGTCTATAAAACATGAAATGTTTTAATTGCTTTACCACAAACCAATAAACTAAAATCCCTAATTGTCGTTGTAACTTAAGCATGCATGTGGAGACATACAGGTGGATCATGCCTTAAGTGATAACCAAAATGGTCTGTAGTATATGAATATAGGAGAGAAACCTTATCCTGGTGACACTACGGATGCAGCCCGCTTTATAGATAGTTACAAGTGTTGTGACGTGCTAGATGGTCTGATCCTGATCATTCATGTGGAGACATGTGAGCAGAGGTGTTCTATACAAAGGAGTTTGTATAAGACTTGACCACGAAGTGTATAATCTTGTTATATAATGTCGTTCATGAAAGGGATGACCATAGATAACATGACCTTAATCCTGAGTGAGTTGGGAACTCCTGCCTTTGAGGGTGGTCCTTTGATTTGCATGGGTGCGAGTGGCCAGATTGCCGACTCAAACCTACCACTTTAGGGATTCGTCTGATTAGGGAGTTGGGAACTCAGCTACACAATATGGAATTTACTCATTCTCCAAAGCAGGGGTAAGTAGATAGATTGCTCCCTTAAGGGCTGATCCGGGGATTGAACGATGTGGCACCACATATCTTTTCATGGCCCGAGAGGTGCCCACTCATAGTAGGACTATGATGTATTGTTCATTAGAGGGATTAGTAGTACTTAAGAAGTTAGATGTAAGTATATGGGCAAAATGGTAAATTGGTCTAACTGTATTTACGAGCATCTGTGAAGGGTTATCGTACTGTTGACTAGTTATATCCGATGGACATAGAAATATATCTGTAGTGAGAAGAGTGCAGCTGTCGTTCTTTAGTGGAGTACCCGACAGTTAACGGATGGTGGATCTCGTGGCTAAAGAGTTTTATCAGTTTTTGGGTCAGTTTGAAGTGTTCAAATTGACACGAGAGAGTTTGATTATATATGATATGATAAACTTGTTCAATTATATATGATATAATTGACATGATGTATGAGATACATTTATTGGAGGGAAATGATATAAATATGATTTACATCAAGTAACGAGAAAAGAACGATGGTTTAAATGTTACATATGACGTGATATTAAAATTATAGGTTATAAATATAATATGATAAGTTAGTTTTTATATTTATTTATAATTAAAACAATTATGAGATAATTGTTGGTGGTTTCTCCTTAACCATACATGAAAGTGGGAGGTTTTATTCACTTTTGATAACTGAAGGATAAAATGAAAAAAGTTTTCATTTTTGTAAAGAGTCATTGCATCGCTTCATTCAAGTACACTGCCTATCGTTTAGCTCACGAGAGCCTACACAACAGCTTCAAGTGTTTGTCTAAACGATTGTAATACACGCGCCATTGTCTAAATGATCACATAACTTTTACTAAATGATCGCGAGCCGAGCGAGCCTCATTAAACAATCGTGTAAATGATCACACCTGATTTACTAAATGATCGTGTACCTTTACTAAACGATCGAGCACCACAGTCTATACGATAGACATAAACCTCTCCCACTTGCTTGGTCGTTGAATACAATTGTTGTTTTCTCCTTCCCTTTACCAAATCCAACAGAGCCCACACCTCCTGGATTCTCACTCTGAGAATACCAAGGTCGATAAGTGGTGGTGTTCGAGCGGTTGCTTGTTCATGGAGAAGATTGTTCGTGAGCTAAGCGATAGCAAGAGATTTGGGTAGATGATTGGCTTGGCGTTCTAAGTGACAGCGAGAGGTGCTGATCCAAGAATCCACGAGAGCAAGAAAGGTAGAAGAAGAGTTCTTCAAAAGGTATGTCTCTCATTTTTTTTTGTATTTAATTTATCAAAGCATGCCATAATTTCTCTGAATTGCATAACTAGTTTATATGTTTATGAATGTTTGTAATTCTGTCACAATGAATTTGGAACGATCTTGCTTCCGCTCATAGGTTCTCTTTGATAAGAGTTCCTTCAAAGTTCACTTTTAAGATGATTGGCAAAGGTAGATTGCATGATGGTTTGTACATTGTTGAACACCCTCATACCACTAAAGATACCCTGCAAGTTGTATCAATAAATGTTGCCTCCACTGTTTCTTCTTCCATGTGGTATGTCAGGCTTGGACATCCATCTATTTCTCATTTATCTGCTTTGAAACATGTTTTAAATCTTGATTCTCATACACTGAATAGTGCACATCCATGTGACATATGCCCTTTAACAAAGCAAAGGAAATTATCCTTTGAGTCTTATAATAATAGGTCATCTACTGTTTTTGAGTTGTTTCATGCTAATATTTGGGGCTCTTTTTCTACTTGTACCCATGTTGGACATTGATATTTCCTTACTTTAGTAGATGACCATAGTAGATTCACTTGGGTTTTCATGTTGAAAGAAAATATGATGTTTTGAAGATTATACCGGCCAAACAAAGGCCGGGAATCAAAACCTCTTGAGGGAGGAAAGAGAAGCGAGGCCCAAATTGAAGATGATCCCGGTTGGGATTGAGCTTTCCTTTTTGGAAGCTCGCTCTGGTCTGGTAGGACAGCCGGTCGGACCTATGGGTACTCTCTTTCCCATATTCCCCATACCCAACTCACGGGTCTTTCTTAGTAAAGGATCGAAACGAGGACCATATAGCTTAGAATTTCCGAGCAATTGGAAGCCGCTTTCGATGAAAAAGACAAAACTTCTCATGATTGGCAAATGTTCTTCGACGGTTCCCAAACAATGGATTCAATAAGTTCTTGCCAATAACCACGCCCGCTGAATAGAAACATGAAACTAAAAGCCCATACAAAATGAGTCAGTGGTTCGAATCCACTTCTAAGCAAAGGGTCCAAAGGACACGTGCAGTCCTCTCTTGAAGTATAAGGGTACATATAGACCCTAGCAGCCCATACAAAATGAGTCAGTGGTTCAAATCCACTTTTAAGCAAAGGGCCAAAGGACACGTGCAGTCCTCTCTTCAAATATAAGGGTACGATTATCCCTACCCTCCGTAGCTTATGAGTTTACGAGTTTGCATATGTGGAGACTTAATACAATAAGAAAATCAAAGCTTTTTGTTCTGATAATGCCCCTAAACTATCCCTTATTGATTTTTTTTTTTTACAACAAGGAGTTTTACACCGATATTCATGTGTGGGTAGACCAGAACAAAATTCAGTTGTTTAATGCAAGCGTTAAGATTTGTTGAATGTTTCCAGAGCCCTGTTCTTTCAATCATGAGTTCCTCTCAAATTCTGGAATGAGTATGTTTTAAATGCAATATATCTTATTTGGTTGGAAAACACCATATGAGTTACTACGGGGCAAGTTGGTTGGTTTTAAGGTTTTGGATGTTTATGTTTTTCCTCTACACTATCAAATGGTCGTTCTAAGTTTGCCCCAAGAGCTGTACTTGTTGTTTTTCTTAGTTATCCACCAGGTATAAAGACCTACTAATTTTTTGATATTATTAATAACAATTTTTTTTTTTTATTTCTTGTGATGTTGTCTTCCATGAAAACTTGTTTCCTTTTCATAACGTCACCTTGGAAAATGAGCAGAATAATCCCTTTTATAATGTTGTCCTACCTATAGCTTTTGATATTGATACCTCATCTTATCCATCTCATCAACCATCCTTATGTCCCAATCTTACTGACCCTATTCTTCCTGTCAATCACACTACACCACTTCTCTGTTCAGATCCTCAACCTTCTACTAACCATACTATTCCATCACATTCTCCAACCATTGCATTTCCTCCCTTTCCAACATTAAACGAAAATGACATCTCCCCAGCCCCACCTATTTCACCCTCTTTTTCAAGCCCTTCTTCTTCATCTCAATAGCCATCCTTATTACAGTCTCAGAATCCACAACCCCTTATTCCAACTCGGAAAACATCTAGAACCTTAAAACCTCCTTCATACCTCAAAGGCTATCATTGTAGTCTAACTACTCAATCCTTCTTTCCAAGCCTTTCCACACGTTATCCCTTACACTCATCCCCCTCTTATGACCATATTTCATCTACCTTTCACACTTTCTCTATTACTCTTTTCTTTCATTATGAACCTCAATTTTATCATCAAGCCAAACCTTATGATCATTGGAAGGAAGCAATGCATTTTGAACTTCAAACCATGGAAGACAATGACACTTGGGAGCTTGTTCCTTTACCTCCTTTAAAGCATAGTATTGGCTGCAAGTGGGTTGATAACGGGCAGAAATGCACGTTATCATAGTGCTAAGTTCTTAAACAATGCTTGCTTTCGTTGATAAAATATGTTAAATTGCGTCCACAAAGCATCAAATTCATAATATTGCGATCGCATGCGTTCATCGCATAGAAACAGTTGATTTTTGTATTTTTATGCAGAATATGGGTTGACGCAAGGTGAAAATTGCGATCATAGGAAATCATTGGTCGAGCGCAGCATTACTGCAAGGCTTTGCGATGATCGTGTTTGCAAACATTTGCTCAAGAAGGATTGTCGTAACTTGGTCAGCGTAACTTGGTGGATGCATCTGGGTGAAAGGCATAATTAATCACGATGGGACAGAAAGTTGATGACAGTTGAATCCGAATTAAGTTGACAGCCGCTAATGATAACAAGTACATTCAGCTTTTCGGTGACAAATATACGGTGCATCAATCAAGGAATTAAAGTCGTCCCATCTGTGCAATCATGAGAGAGAAGTCTCCGTTCACCCTGGAAGTTCTATAAATACCAAAGGCATCCTTCAAAAAACGGGTTCACCATCTTACGAGTTCACAAGTCTGTTCATAGTTTAGCCTTGTTCTTAGATTTTTCTTTTACTTTAAGGTAGATGCGAGAGAAGGAGGTTGTGCCGACAGATCATTCCGGTAAGCTTGGGAGAGCACCGGAAGCTTCAAGAACAGAGAGAGGGCCGACTCCTGCGGAAGCAGGAATATCTTTTAAACCGAATAGAAATTAACAGTGTAAAAGCCTTGGTCAGCAAGGAATTGCTACCAGGCTCTCTATACCTTCATCTTCCATTATTATTTTGTACTCAAACTCATTTATAGAAATGGAATTTACTTCTCTATATCTGTTCACTCTCTGTTATTTATGCATGAGTAGCTAAATCTTTTGAATGGAATAAGAAGCACTTAGCTAGCTTAACTGGGGAGCTTCATTCTATGTGATTATCTTGTATTATTTATGCTTCATTCCTCCATTAGAGATACTCGGGGAGGGTAGTCTAAGGACAAGATCTAGGCTTGGGACGACCATTCCTCTCGACCAGTCGCGCTCAAATTGATGTACACAAGGGGGAGGTTGTAATAAACATTCATGGGGAAAAGCTCCAAATTAATGCAGTCAAAATTCCAGAGGGCAAAGAAAAGTGGGAAAAGCCACCGTGGACACGAAAAGACCAGCTTGGAATAAGTTGTCCCTAAGTTACTATATAACTCAATTTCATCAGGGACACAACTCTTTTGAATATCCTTTTTCCTGCGTCATTACTTCATGAACTTTCATCATACTCGTTATTATCTATTATCACAATTACTTTGTTGTTATTGATTATCTATCTACACTGTTCTTATTCCAAAAAAAAAACGTTTGTTTTGTTTAAAAATTATTTGACCCTTTCTGTTTTTCTTGCAACAATCGAGGCGATGGATTGTGGAGATGTTACACAAAGAAGCAACTGATCTCATTACCGCATCTTCTTTCAAAATAGATGCCACAAAGAAAGATGCATTAATATACAATGTGGGCAACAACGCAAATTTGGGGGTTGTATTCTTCCTTCACGTTATTTCAAATTTTGCACTATCGCATCACATTTTAGTCTTAAAAGTTTGATCATCGCATCTTCTTTGATTGCCGCAATCATTTAATATTGATGAATTTCGTGAGTTACTGCATATTGTCTCTTTGCCAATTATGATTTCAATGATGACAAACATACTTTTATTGTTTTCGTATATACTAGAGTCAACTTAATCTTAAGATAGTCACCTCACAAAACATTTCTAGAAGTTAGGGGTTTGCTAGCTTTCTTTCAAACTCTCTTTACGAAGCATTCTAAGAACATCACATGACTTATTTCAATCTTTTGGCAATGGGTCATTGCCGCATTTTAAATTTAGGTGTGAGGTATTTATTTTCGACCTTGCTATTCTAATATATATATATATATATATATTGAGAATAACAAATCCACAGTCAACGCAATGGGGAAACCCATGTTAATAAGAGTTAAGTTGAGAAGGGCACTTACCCATAGTTAGATGTCCGTATGACACACGTGAGGGCAAGACAGAACGAAAATAAGTTGACAGGATCAACACATAAATAAATGACCGCAACTCCGCTGCCATGTAGGTATGAGTTTAATCTGAGAAAGAGTGCATTGCTCGAAGTTGGATGTCCGCATGACACACGTGGGGGCAAGCCAAAATGAAGGCAAGGCACTTGGATCAGCGCAAGGTCAGGAAAAAAATAACAATGTCAAGAAATATGCAAGGATAAAATCATTTGACACCCCAGTGGAAAAGTTTTCTTTTGAAATAAATCATGCGATGTTCTATAATTTAGTAAAGTTCTTTTGAAGGTTAACCTTGCGAGCCCTAGGTCTTAGAAATATTTAAAGAAGGGACTTGAATAAGACTTAAGGAAACTTTGGTATATAGGATTTAAACGAAGTATCCTTGAAAAATCTAGGGAGAGAACATTGCGATCGACTTGCTGAAGGAAATCTTTAGCTTATGCTTGAGGACAAACATTGTTTAAATTTAGGGGTGTGATAATGGGCAGAAATGCACTTTATCATAGTGCTAAGTTCTTAAACAATACTGGCTTGCATTGATAAAACATGTTAAATTGCATCCACAGAGCATCAAATTCATAATATTGCGGTCGCATGCGTTCATCGCATTGGAACAGTTGATTTTTGTATTTTTATGTAGAATATGCGTTGACGCAAGGCGAAAATTACGATCATAAGAAATCATTGGTCAAACACAGCATTACCGCAAGGCTTTGTGGTGATTGTGTTCACAAACATTTACTCAAGAAGGATTGTCGCAACTTGGTCAGCGCAACTTGGTGGGTGCATCTGGGTGAAAGGCATAATTAATCACGATGGGACAGAAAGCTGATGACAGTCGAATCCGAATTAAGTTGACAGCCACTAATGATAACAAGTACATTCAGCTTTTCAGTGACAAATATTCGGTGCATCAGTCAAAGAATTAAAGTCGTCCCATCTGTGCAATCATGAGAGAGAAGCCGCCGTTCACCCTGGAAGTTCTATAAATACCAAAGGCATCCTTCAGAAAACGGGTTCACCATCTTACGAGTTCACAAGTCTATTCATAGTTTAGCCTTGTTCTTAGATTTTTTTTTTTTTCTTTAAGGCGGATACGAGAGAAGAAGGTTGTGCTGATAGTTGTTCCGATAAGCTTGAAAGAGCGCCAGAAGCTTCAAGAATAGAGAGAGGGTCGAGTCCTGTGGAAACAAGAATATCTTTTGAACCGAATAGAGATTGACAATGTAAAAGCCTCAGTCAGCAAGGAATTGCTACCAGGCTTTCTATAACTTCATCTTCCATTGTTATTTTGTACTCAAACTCATTTATAGAAATGGAATTTACTTCTCTATATCTGTTCACTCTCTGTTATTTATGCATGAGTAGCTAAATCTGTTGAATGGAATAAGAAGCACTTATCTAGCTTAATTGGGGATCTTCATTCTATGTGATTATCTTGTATTATGTATGCTTCATTCGTCCATTAAAGATACTTGAGGAGGGAAATTTAAGGACAGGATCTAGGCTTGGGAAAGTCAGGTCAGAATCTAGGCTCGGGAGCGACAGATTAGAATGCATAATCAAGAGATATGAGCTTAGGAATAAGCATTATTTTCTATTAACGCATCACGTGCATCCTAGAGATAGGATATGATTGTATGCTGTCACCTTGCCTTTATGCATCTTGCATCATCGCATAGGAAAAAAGTAGAGACTTAGAAATAAGCTCTATGGACACTTTAGATTTCAACACATGCGTCCTAGACTTAGAAGCATCACATTTGCATTGGAAAATGACTTGCTGTGCATGGTTGTAGCATGATCGCATAGTCTGACACATTCCAAAGTAACGATAGGTAAAGACCTTTTCAACCCGTTCACTCGCATACTCAGTGCATCTATCACACAACTGAATTTTCTCAAATCCACCGTATTTGTTTATTTTTTCATTATCGCAATCAACAAACAAACCAACAATCATTTAAGTTACAGGTTACCGCAAAGTTTTTATAAAAATTACCACTGCATATTATTTTCCCAAGCCCCTGAGTTCGACCCTGGACTTACTAGGAACTTAGTCGGGTTTACACTTGGATTCCATTGAGAAAACTTGAGTGCTCAACGCAATTTCATCATCGCCTATCATCCACAATTCCATATCATAAAATAACGCATCATAGGTCTATAAGGTTAAACACCGTGCGGATGGATCTATTGAGAGGTACAAAGCTCGACTTGTTGCTAAAGGCTATAATTAACAGGAACAATTGGATTTTATAGAGACTTTTTCACCTATAGCAAAGTTAGTAAGTGTTTGGGTTCTTCTTGTTTTGGCTCTTACTTATCAGTGGCCTCTTATTCAACTTGATGTGAATAATGCTTTTTTTCATGAAGACTTGTTTGAAGAAGTGTATATGAATAAATCAATTTATGTTCTTAAATAGGCTTCATGTAAATGAATTGCCAAGTTTTCTGATGCTTTGGTTTCTCTTGGGTTCAAGTAGTCCAAGGCCAATTACTCCCTGTTTGTTCAAGGCTCTGGTACCACATTCTTAGCTTTATTAGTTTATGTTGATATGACTTTATAATAACTGGTGCCAATATGCAACTTATTGAAGAACTTAAGCAATTGCTAAATGTCACTTTCAAGCTCAAAGACCTTAGTCTGTTGAAAATATTTTTAGGACTTGAATTGGCTCGATCATCTCAAAGAATTTCTATCTCACAAAGACATTACACTCTTCAAATTCTAGAAGATGTTGGTCTTCTTGGTGCCAAGCCTGTGAATGTTCCAATGGATCCCAGTTTTAAACTAAAAAATTATGACAAAGATCTACTCAATGATCCATCATCTTATAGAAGGCTAATCGGGAGACTCCTAGACTTAACCATTTCCAGACCGGATATTGTGTTTGCTATCAACATACTTAGTCAGTTTGTGGCTCAGCCTTGTAAGTCTCATCTAGCAGCTCATCACTTGTTAAGGTACTTGAAATCAGCCCTCGAGCAAGTTATTTTTATATCACCTGTAGAAACCTTCCAACTTCGTGCTTTTGCAGATTTTGATTGGGCTTCTTGCCCTGACACAAAGAAGTCTACATCTGGGTTTTGCATATACTTAGGTAACTCTTTTGTTTCCTTGAAATCTAAAAAGTAGACTGTGGTTTCAAGATCTTCAGTTGAAGCTGAATATAGGCCCATGCTTCAACAACATGTGAACTTGTTTGGTTACATTCTTTACTTCATATTCTTCTTGTTTCTGTTCATCGACCATCATTGATATATTGTGATAACCAAGCTGTTTTCCATCTTGTCACAAATTCTATTTTTTATGAGAGAACTAAACATATCGAGCTTGATTGTCATTTTATTCTGGATAAAGTTGCTAATGGTTCTATCAAATTGTTGCCCATTCGGTCTCACCACTAGCTTACAGATGGATTCACTAAGGTTCTTCCTCAATTTGTTTTTTCTAATATAACTTCCATGTTAGGTCTGTCGAATTTGTATAGTCCAACTCAAGGTGGGTATTAGTTGTAACAATATTTTTTTGTTATTATTGTTATTTTTCCATTGGTAGTTATTAGTCTTCTCTCATTTGTTATGTGTATACATAAATATTCTACACAATGAATAAAGATAAGAGAGAAAGTCTATTATTTTACTTCCCCTTTTCCACGTCAATATTTTTCATTTAAACAAAAAGATCAATTCGATTAATAGAATGTCCTTTTAGCTTTTCTAAATGTGATAGGCTAAGTTTACACTTACAAGATTACAAGAAATTTGTGTGGTTAATCAATGATTGAGTAGCGGATTAAGAATAACTTCAATATACCCCAGACTGGATATTTTGTCTCATTGATATTCTAATCAAATAAATCTTTAATTTTGTGCATCTTTTGTAAACGCTTTTCTTTACAATTCAACCAAACATGACAATTTTCAAAATCCCCTTTGGTTATCCTAATGATAAGTGTTTTAAACTGGAAATTTGTTGGCTCTCTATGGATCGACCTGGGAAAGGAAACTCTTTTTTAGATGGGATATATAGAGAAGAACTGGATGGCAACCACGAGCGACGACTGTAGCAATGGCAAGATAATAGGGTAGGTGGCAGGCAGCAGGCGGCGTTGAGCCTCGCTGGAGGTCGGAGGGAGAGAGGGAAGGAAAGGGCGAGTGTGGAGAGATAATAAGAGTTTTTGTTGAAGGAAATTGGATCTGAGATTTCCATGAGCAGCGAAATAAGACTATTCCAAATCACAATCATGAATGAACAATACATTTACAGTCGATTTCAAACAAACGGTTATACAATTCATACAGAGAAATTACAGCATGAATAAACTCAAATGCATAAAGAGAAAATTCTACGCATAATGGCAAAAGTGTTTCCACGCTCTGTTGCGCACTCTAATCACTCGAACAAAAGTAACCACAAATGCTCGATCTACACGAACGCAACACCGCAACGAACACAGCAAGAACACTTCGCACTCATCCTCAACGATTGCCTCAGTCACGAACGACCTCCATAGCACTACATACGGCCTCCAGAAAACCTTGACAGTGTCGAATTGAGTCTGACACCACCAATAAAACGACCTTGGTATTCTTAGTGTGAGAATCCAGAAGGTGGGCTCTATTCGGACTTGGTATGAGGCAGACGAACAGAGGAAACACCGATCGTGTACACGACTGGGCAAGTGGGAGATGGTGGAGACCTATGGCATAGGTCGATGCCCAATCATTTAGATAAAGCTAAGTGATCGTCTAACAAAAGCTATGCGATCATTTAACTCATCATTTAGCTCGGTCTGTCGCATACAGACTCTACACGATCGTTTACTTCGGGCAAGTGATCGTCTAGTAAAGCTATACGATTGTTTAGTAAATATTGCACAATCGTTTAGCTCGCCACTGAACAATCGTTTAACTCGCCCAGCCATCGTTTAGTAAATCCGAATTTACTTGACGACTACGTGAGTTTCTTTGCGCCGAGAGAAAAAACTCAGAATCTTTTTAAATTGTTTTGTAAAACTTCTTTTTCAAAATAGGAAAACCATTTTCCTTTTAAACTCACGGTTACCATGATTCAATAACCACCCACTAATTTGGTTATTAAAAGAAATATTATTATAAATATAAATGATAACCAACTTATCATACTATATTATATTTATAACCTATAGTTTTAATATTTCATCTCATGAAACATATAAACCATAGTTCTTTTTCTATTCCATGGTACTTAATGTAAATCTCCTTTACATCAATCCTCCACTAGATTTATCTCATACATCATACCGATTATATCATATATAATCAAAATACCTCTTGTCAATTTGAACATTTCAAGTCAACACTAAGAATTGATCCTCAACTGAATCCATTGAGCTACTAAGGGGACCTCATGGACCTATAGCTTGAAGCTCCAACGGTACGTGAATAATTGACCAAAATCTTTAGTCACGGGATCCACCATCTGTTAACTGCCAGGCACTTCACTAAAGACCGATAGCTGAAATCTTCTTACCATAGATATATTGTGTGACCATTTTAACAAGTCAGCAGTGCGACAACCCTTCACAGATCACTCGTAAGTACAGCTGGGCCAATAACCGTTATTCCCCTATAGTTACATCTGTCTCCTTAAGTATCACTGATCCCTCTAATGAACATAAGTCATAGTCCTACTATTACTGAGTTTTCTCTTCCAAAGAGAA
>NW_028325524.1:0-14551 GCF_027475165.1 Benincasa hispida
TTAGGAATGGAGCCCATTTAATTTTTAGAGCAAAAGGGAGAATTCTATGTAATTTCTCTCATGGACCTCGATAGTTAGACAAACGTTCAATTCATGTGTGCACAACTATCAAATTGATATGATTTAACTAGTCTTTACAAAGGTCAATAACAAATTAAAACAAAATCAATCAAGTATCCTAATTATCAATTAAGGTCAGAAAGTCAATACCTTAATTAAACTATATGCTCTTAATTCTACTGGGTTCTCAGCAATCATATAGAATTAAAAATCATATGCATTAAGAATGAGGATTCAATTGTGTGATTAACTGACCAGATAGCCTTATTCAATTAACCAACATATTCTTCAAATCTAGATTAAACATGCATTACCAAGATTCAAGACTAGCCTATAAATCTAAGCATTCACATCCAATCTTTTGCCACTAGAGTGATTTCAGGTATAGACGAATACAAAGGAAACACGTAGGATCAAAATCAACTAGCTAAGACATGCGATTATGATAGGTTCGCCACTCCAACACATAAATATAAATCTAAATTATAGCAAGATTCAAAGAAAGCATGAAATTGAAGAATGTAGAATTAAATCAAAGAAATCTCTAGAAAATTGCATCAAACCTCTTACTCAAAGAAATTAGATAGATATATCTTCTAATCCATAAACAAATCAAGAACGATCATTCAATCCATCGATTACAACCCAAAATAAAACATAAAACTAACCTATCAATAATGAAAATACAAAGTTGAAAGAAGAAAACTAGGTCTCTTCTCGGCCTCCATGAATTTCAACATTCTTTTTTTAATCTAAATTAGAAGGAAGTATTTACGCTGGAAAGAGCATTGCAACACTCTTATTGATTCAGCCCTTAAGCATTGTGCATGTGTTGCAATGATGCTTCGACGCTCACTTGCAATAGGCGTGTGCATGCAGACGCTTGGATTCCGTTAATCATCGCAATGTTGCAACGCTAAAGGTAGTGTTGCGACGCTACCTTGCATCCTTAGCTTCTACCATTCAACGTTGCACGGGCGTTGAAGCTATGCATGTTCTAGCATTGCAACGCTCTCCACAGGGGCAGTTTGGTCATTTTCACTCCTTTGAAGTCCGTGAACATCTGTCTGCTTTATTCCTCCCGCTCAACGCCCTTCTATGCTTATTGTTTATGCTCAAATCAGCTCCAAATTACTTCAAATTAACATCATTTCTCACGAAATAATTAATTCTATCTCTTGGTTGTTCTACACCTACAAAATAAGACAATTAACACATAAAATCCAAATATTAATGTCTATTAATTAATTTAAAATAATTATGAAGTAAAAGTTTAAAGTTAATTTTAATAGTGGTGAAAAAAATATGAAAGTTAATTATTAATAATTCTCTTAATTCTTTTAACAATTAATTAATAGAGATTAAAACTAAAAATAAACAAAACTTATACTTTGAAGGTATAAAACTCTAACATTTTGAAACTTAGGGGATTAAATTGAAATCAAATTCAAAATTTAAGAACTAAAAATAATATTTTGAAACATTAGGACTGAATGGAAAGTAAATACAAAATTTAGGAGACCACAAAAAGAAAAATTCCCTAAATTAAAAATTTTAAAAATTCACATTAATTTTGGGATTGTATTTAAATATTGGAAAATGAGCCAACTTATTTATAAATATAGCAAAATGTGATTGTCAATATGTGATAGATAATGATAGACATCTATCGTGTCTATCCCTAATGTCTATCACTATCAAACAATGACATTTTACTATATTTGAAAATATTTTCAATAATTTTGTCATTCAAAGCAATTACACTCCGTTTTCCAATCCTTATTCTCTTAACGAATTTTCAAAGGAAAAGTAACCAAATGGCTTTGGAGGTGGCGGTAGAAAAGGCAGCTCAACTCCTAAACAGTGCCATAAAACCAGTCATGATTGGAGGCAAGAAGCTGTGACCCGCCAAAGCACAAGAAGCATTCATGGAGCTAGCCGACGCTTGTCGCTATGCTGTCGCCGTCACGTCGTCAGCAAAACGTATGTTTTCGGAGTATCACCCTCACCTTTTGCAGCGAGACAGTGGAAATAACCGATGCTTCAAACTTTGCCGGAGCCACTTTAGACGAAACGGTTGCCTTCTCACTTACCTACAAAAAGAACAAAGCCATTATTGTAGAAACAGAACGCGTTGTGTTTCCAAATGGGCCGAGTTTTGGACCGATTTTAATGAAGGATTTCCTTTCGGCTATAGCTAAACGATTGAATCCCAATCCAACGGCTTATGAGAATTATCATCGGATTTACATAGCAGAGTTGGGTCCATTCCAATCGAATCCGGGTGAGGCTTTACGAGTCAACGTTCTTTTCAAACATATTCAGAAAATGTTGTCGAATAATATGGTTGTGATATCTGAGGTAGGTGATTCTTGGTTCCAATGTCAAAAATTTAAACTACCGAAATCATGCGGATAAAATTTATTTTCTTCTAAAACTAACCAGTTTTTAAAAAACTAAATCGATGATTATAACATGAAATGGCTTTGGATAAAGTGTAGGTATGAGATACAATTGCTTTATGTATCTATAGGATGGTCCTTGGGTGCAACTCTAGGATATGCACAGGCTGCACCAGAAGAGCGAGTGGTCCTTTGCATTGGTGATGGGAGTTTTCAGGTCAATTTTTTGCTTTTACTAAATTTAAATTCTATTCAAATTTTAGGTTGAAAGATATATTTAGTCATTGAAATTCTATGAAACTAACTTAGTCTAGACTTTAGTTGATAATAATTTAGTCTATATATACGGTCAAAGATGTTATAATTTAGTCTATATACACGGTCAAAGATGTTATAATTTAGTCATTAAACTTTAATAAGTAACGATTTAGTCCCTACACATATTGTAACATTTGAGTCTCTATTGTGAAAAATTTTCATCAAAATTAAGTGTCAATTTTTATTATGTAACGAATAAATCTTTATAATTTATAAATAAATTCGATTCCGGATCAATTTATCAATCTACAAATATAAAAATATCATTAAATATAATAATATTTTTTTGTGATAAGGACAAAATCATTACAAATTATAAAGTATAGAGACTAAGTAGTTATTTGTTGGAATTTAAGGATTAATTTATTACTGATTTGAAAATATACGTGTTAAATCATTACCTATTAAAGTTTAAAAAAATATTCGTTACTTTCATAACAATTCAATTCAAGGGTCAGAAGTGTTTTTAATCTTTTACTATTTAAGATTATTTTGAATTAATACGTTTTATTCTAGTTAACCAGAGAGAGAATATAAAAGCATATTTTTGTGCTAAGTTTAAAATTATTGCAATCATTTGAATATTTTAAAAAGAATTCAAATCCAGTTAAATATTAACATTTATTTAAATATTAAAATTTTTTCAAATAAATGGAATGATTATTGTGACAGATGACTCCACAAGATGTATCTACATGGATAACATTGAAGCAAAAAGAGTCAACGTATGTAACTTCCTCCGATGGTACAACAATGGCGTCAAGATAAAACTATTCCGACGGATTATTTACTATCAAAGGGATAACGCATCTATCCCTGCAGTCTAATAACCAACGGTCGGGCGTATTCAGCTATCCCGATGATATCATGATCGTCAGGCTATCTTTCTCTTATCTCGACGGTCGAAGCAACACCGTCGAAGTAAAATTAAATTCTCTTGATGGTGGTCGAGCAACCATCGGGAGTAGTTTGATTTTTAAAGAATAAGAAATATAAATGAAATGATTTATGAAAAATTGTTACAATTCGACCGACGGTATGGAAGTAACTGTCGGGATAACACTTGATTTTTCTGATGGTCACTCAAATACCGTCGGACTTTGTGACGTTAGCCCGACAGTATGCAGAGAGACCGTCGGGTGATCATTATTACAATAAAAAATTTATGGAAAATGGGGAAGTTATGCTGACGGTGGTGTAAGAAGACCGTCAGGAGGTGTGGAGTATGCCCGACGATATGCGAAGGACCGTTGGCCCATGGGTATTAAATTAAAAATTAGGTTGGAATTTGTGAATTTATGTCGACGGTTGTATCAGAACACCATCGGCAGAACTTGGTGTTAGCCCAACGGTTTGCATGTGACCGTCAGGAGTGTGCAACTCCCCTGACGGTTTTTGATTTATCATCGGGATATTTTCATTTCTCCTGATGGTTTACCAGACGACCGTCGGGAGAAGTTCGTTTAAAACCCTCGCTCAACTTCTTCATCCTCTATTTTTCTTCTCCTCCTTCTGATCTCCGAAACGATTTTTGATCTCCCTTACTCATCGTCTAGTCACCGTCCAGACGCCGTCAGCTCACCGTGTAGTCACTGCCAGCTCTGCTTCAATTTTTGGTAAATCTCTTCCCGTGTCTTTTGGAACTCCCATGCATTAGATTTCAGCTGTGTATTAGTTGTACTCACTTGTAATTGGTCATAGTTAAATCTTAGGTATTGATTTACTTTAAGGACTATATTGAGTCTAATTTCCATTTGGTTTTTATGTGTTTCATTTAGTTTCTATTTAGTTAAATCTAATTTTTATTTAGTTTTTAACTTTGGATTTAAAAGGGGTTTTTTTTTATGTGTTTCGAAACATTTTCTCAGCAAAATTACTCTTGGGTCCTATATTGAGTCTAATTTCCATTTACTTCCAATATTTCAAAATGTTACGGTCCCCTTTGATAACTATTTCGTGGTTTAATTTTTTTGTTTTTGAAAATTAAGTTTGCATACCTAAGTACAATGGTTGAAATCTAAAGATAAAATAGAAATTGTATCATAATTAAGTTTGCGTGCATAGTTATGAGAAATATAATAAAACTTAATTCATTATAATATTTTTAAAATTAATTAATAGACATCAACATTAAATAAAGTGAGAATTTAGTAAAAAACGGAAATTGTAATATTTCAAATATGATTGTTAGAAGTATACATAGTTTTTACAATTTTAATATGAAAAGTATTTAGGTATATCCTACGTTGCATCTATCTTCGTCCAACTTATTCAAAATCAGTAGAAATTTAGAGGTGGAATGAGTTTAAATAAATTTAATTTTAAAAAACCTAAATTTAATAACTAAATGGTCACTAAGTAGGTCTTTAATCATATTTGCAGTTTATGTGATGAATTTCAAATATGATTGTGGTGACAAATATTAATAAAGTATATAGTTTATATTCTCTAAGGTTGTATTTATTCATGGAATTTATCCTTAGCTACAATTTCAGTATGAAAAGTTGGTGTACTGTGGATTGTACTTATTATATGTGCAGACAATCAAATTAAATAACTCTTTTTTTTTTCTTTTAACATATTTTTGAGTTTTTTTTTTCTTTTTCTTTTTTGTCATGGGATTGAAGTGTCAACGTCAATAAAAAAAAACATTTTTTGAAATCATTTTTACATATAAATATATGAACAGAAACACTTTTAAAATAGATATAAAACAATTTTATTGTTTAAAAAGAAAATTGATCAAAACTTAAAAGGACTTTTTCCATGTGTTTCAAAACAGTTTTGCTTTTTGTATTTACAAAGATAATTTAAAAAGCCATTACAAACACACTCTCTTGATGAGTAAAAAAACAGTTAAAAAGAAAAAGAAAACAATCAATATTTTTTTAATTAAAAAAAGGCAATCCAACCAAAAAAAAAAAAAAAAAAGAAAGAGAAAGAAATTTCACCCAATAAAAACAAAAAATATAATAGAAGAAGAAGAGGTATAATTTGGGTTTGGTTTACCTAAAAAGTAACAGAAGAAAGAGCATCTCTTCTAACAAGTGTGGTTTTTAAATTAGGAACTCATGCATGAATCATACAAGCCAATGATTCCCACTGGTTCAAGCTCATTGAATCTCCCACAAATATTATCTTCTTCCCTCTCCATTTCTCCAAAAAATTCAACCCATTAAACCTATAAATTCGATTTTCAATTTCTAATTAATCCTCTATTTTTCTTTTTCACGACATGTTGTCTTTCATCTCATTTCTTACCTGGAATCCCACACCCGAAGGGCTGCCACCGATACTTGAAGTACAACTTGTTGGGACGATCATACTTTTGGCAATTAAACTGTGGAGTGAGCCTGAGCCTGATTGGCCAATTGGACTCTTAAAAAAAGTCAATTTTTAATTATCCAACCGACTGTAGACCCATTCTGAAACCATCTTATGAGCCCGATTAGCCTAATGGGCATCTTGAAAGTCCATTATAAATTTCATAACTGTAGACTATTCTCCAAAAAAAAAAATAAATAAATAAATAAAAGAAATAAATGAAATGAAATTAAAAGTTAGAAATTGGAACTATGTGTTCTAATATAATTAATTGTCTAAATCATATAGGTTCAACTTATTGCATATATTATTAAGAGTGGATTAAGATTAGGAACAAGCTATCAACTGAGTATGCAAAAGGAGTACATTAATTTCCTGAAGTTGCAAAACTTCATGTTAATAACTCGGAAAAAACAAGAACATGCTCCTCTTTAGTTGGGTGCCCATTGACATGAATATATCCTTCAAAAAATTGCTCAAGAAAATCTTGTCACGGCCTGTTAGGATGGATTTTGTGACACCGTGGTGCCAGATAACTTCCTCTATAAACAACTCATCCACTTATTTTGCCGTGAATGGATGTTTGAGAGAAATAAAATGGGTGTACTTACTCAATAGGTCAATTACCACCATGATAGAATCAAAATGGATGTACTTACTCAATCGGTCAATTACGACCATGATAGAATCATAACCTCCTGCTTTCAGAAGTCTTATAATGTAACGACCCGAGTTCAGGAGGGGTACATGAATGAACCAGTATCACATCCGAACGAAAGAGATCTTAAGGACATGAAAGTATGGTTAAGAAAGGCATAAAAGAATTGAAAGTTACTACCTATACCAACAACGTGCACCTTCCTTTTCGGTGGTTTAATCATAAGAACTCCAAAGTTAAGCGTGCTTAGCTTGGAGCAATCCTATGTTGGGTGATATTCTAGGAATTCTCCTAAGATGCATGTGAGTGAGGACAAAGCATATTGAAAGGATCCGTATTGGTTTATGGGGACAACTTTCACTTCTAAAGCCTTCAAGGCAAGGGAGAAAGAAGTAAGGATGACATAGCTAGATCATAGGGGACGTAGGGGAATGCCGGGGCCATTAGGGGTCGAATCCGGATTCCGAATCAGGAGGCCTACTGGTGATAAGGATTCAGTTTTGTTTCTTTTGCAAATCTCACACCTCTCAACATACTTTTTAATGTCTACCTTCATCCTTTGCCAAAACAATTCTCCGTTCATTCTTTTAAAGGTTCTCAGGAACCTCGAGTGGTCTCCTAACACCGAGTCATGGAATGTGTGTAATAAGGATGGAATCAATGTAAAGTTTCGAGATAGAACTAACCTTCCTTTGTAAAGCAGGTGGTTGTTTTTCTATTGATACTTAGGCTTTTCATCAGGATCTAACTTTAACATGGCTATTATTTTTTTTGGAGATCTTCATCTTCCTCAACTTCCTTCAAAGCCACCTCCACATCCAGTAAGGTCGAAGCTGTTAGAACATAGGCTTCCGTTATACCAATGACACAAGATAAGGCGTCCACTGCCTTGTTCTGTAACCTGGGTTGGTATAATATCTCAAAATCATACCCCAATAATTTAGTTAACCATCTTTGAAATTGGGGTTGGACCTTATGCTACTCAATAAAAAATTTAAGTGCCTTCTGATATGAAATTACTGTGAATAAATTTCCCAACAGCTAGTATCTCCATTTTTGCACCGCCAGGACTACTGCTATTAATTCTCTTTCGTATATCAATTTCTCTTGTGCTCTCGGAGATAGTTTTTTACTGAAGTAAGCAACAGGTTTGGATTCTTAAGATAACATTGCTCCTATCCCAAATCCGAAGGCATCCATATCAATCACAAAAGGTTTCGAAAAATCGGGTAGAGCCAAAACCGGTATTGTCACCATTGCTTGCTGTAACTTCTTGAAAGCTTAAGTGGCTTCTTCATCCCATTCAAAAGCACTTTTCTGCAATAACCGAGTTAAAGGGGCTGTAACGTTGCCATACCCTCACATGAATCTTCGATAGTATCCTGTAAGCCCCAGGAATCCACAAATCTCCAATTCATTCTTTGGTTGGGGCCATCCTATCATTTTCGTAATCTTATCCCCGTCAGCTTCTACACCATGGTGTGATATCCAATGCCCCAGATACTGCATCCTTGATTGGCAAAAAGTACACTTATGCTTATTGGCATATAACTGATTGTCTCGCAGAATGTTGAAAACCACTCCTAGGTGTGTCTTATTGAGTAGAAATGTCTGGGTTATACACTAATATATTGTCAAAAAGCACAAGTATATATTGATGAAGGAAAGGTCAAAATACCTCATTCATTAGCGACTGGAAGGTAGTAGGGGTGTTTGTTAAGCCGAAAGGCATCACCATGAATTCATAGTGTCCTTCGTGAGTTCTAAAAACGGTCTTTTCAATGTCCTCTTTTTGCATCTTGATCTAGTGATACTCATCTAGAAGTTCTTCTATCACGAGAATAGGGAACTCATCTGAAATTGTGGCTTGATTTAATTTTCTATAATCCATGCAGAATCTCCATCCACCATCCTTTTTCTTGACCAATAATACCAGACTGAAGTATGGACTGTGGTTAGTCCCAATTATTCCGCTTAACACATCTCATCGACGAGCTTTTCGATTTCTTCTTTCTATGCGTGGCCGTACTTATAAGGTCTAGCGTTGATAGGTTTTTGGTTTTCTCCCTTCACTATCTGATGATCAATGGATCGTTTCGGGGGAAGGGTGGTGGATGTCCCATATACGTCTTCATTTTGTTCTAACAGGGTTTGAATCATCACGGGCAACTTTTTATACCCCTCATGTTCTGGTCCATCCTCTATCTCCCCATTTCCTTCAACTTCTAAATTCTAAAATTCGATTAGGAACCCTTGGTTGTCTTCCACCCATATTTTCACTAAGGTTTTAAAGGATATTTCTAATTTTGTAAAGGAAGGGTCACCTTGTAGGATTACTTGTGAGTTGCCAGCTAGAAAAGACATGGTCAATGATGGCCAATGAATGCACATAAACCCGGTGGTACACAACCACGACATCTCTAGCACCATATCCATTTGACCCAAATCAATTGCGAGGAAATTGGCTTTCACTAGTAATTCAGGAAATTTCAGCTCTACAAATTTGCAAACTCATTCTCTTTGTATTGCTGTCCCATTCCTGATAACTACCTCAAACTTTGTCTTCCTTATTACCAGTAATCTCAGTTTTTTTCATGATCTTCTGATGAATGAAATTGTGAGTTGCCCCATAGTCGATCAGTATTATGACTTCCCTACCTTTCAATGTACCTTAGTTTCATTGTTCCCCTTGCCGAAAATCCGAACATTGATCTCAGAGCTATTTCTGCTTTCTCTGTTACTTCGATTGCCTTCAACTCTAGGTTTTCCTCTTCTTCTTCTTTCTCAGCCTCCGATTCATCTTCCTCATTCGTAATGAACAACATCAACTATCGATTTTCCTTTATTCTCCAACGATGGCCCATTGCGTATTTTTCGTTACACTTAAAACACAATCCTTTCTCTAATCGATCTTGGAACTCACTGTCCGAAAAACATTTCATTGGAGGATTGCGCTTTGTGTAGTTCCCTTTCACTAGAATTGAAATATGTTCATCACTAGGGTTTTATTGATCATAATGTTCATTTTTTCAGTGGAATGACCATCTTTTTTTCCGCGTTGGGCTTCTTTTTTATTCGGCCTAACTATTCCTAGGTCCGATATTTAATGAGACCCATCGTATTTGATTCGCAGCAGTTGTGCCCCCAAGCTCCCTTCTCCGATGGGTCGAAAATGCTCGAACATCCGTCTCTTCATTTCTTCGGAAGTAGTAATGGCTTTCCAGTTGTGACTCCATCGAAACCAGTCCACTTTGTCCGGTGCAAAGCTTATTACCGCCACCTTAACCTTTTTCGCATTCGACAACTCATGAATTTCGAAGTAATGTTCGATCCTATACACCCACAATTTGGGATTTTTTCTTAAGAACATAGGGATCTCTAGACGTTTATATTTTCTATTATCGGTTCCCCCTATTCCTTGATTCTAAGATGAATTGGTCTCATCCAGCTTCCTTTTCAGCTTCAATCGAGATCCGTTTGAGGTGCCAAAATCCTTATTCCTCCAGCTTGGTTCTCTCGTATTTCTTCAATAACCTTTTCAATACTCTTGCATAGTCCCAACAACATATCCTTCATTTCGAAAATCTCCTTCTCATTATTCTCCATTCTCTCTTCCATTTGTTTATGAGCCATTGCCCTAGTTCACCCCAGGATTGGTAAGCTTTGATACCAATTTGTTATGATAATAAGATGAAAATAAGTTTTCAATGTAGTACAAAATATTCCAGAAAGTTATCTGCTTAAAAACAAGTAGTCACAACTCTAAAGAAGAAATAAAAACGACCTAAATAAAGAAACAAGTAGTCACAACTTTAAAGAAGTAACAAAAACGACCTAAATAAAGAAAGCAAACTAGCACATTTGAGAGAGTTGATGGTCCTCTCCTAAAAGCTTCCCTCAGCTTTTCACCCAAATTATTCCCTGCCTTCGTAGACTCTCAGACTGTTCTTTTTATAACAACCTTGTGGTCCTTCAATGGATTTCTTCTTCTCCCATATTCTGTATTTCCTGTGTATTTCCTTTCTTGCTCCTCCTTTTATACTTGTAGATAATCGGAGGTTTAACATGATACTAGAAAGTTTGACAGATAGATGATTTTTTGAGTTAAAAATGTGACCTTGTGAAACATTTTAAAAATCAGATTAAAAAGAAAATTTAGGTAAAAGTAATATTTGTAAGTTTAAAAATTCAAAAATAGAAAATGAAATACAAAATACTTACAAGGTTTAGGCTTGTCATTTTTACTTATATGTTGGAAGCCAAAGCTGTAAATTAGTACATTGCAATTCACTTATTCAAACAAAATTATTATTTTTTGTTCTGGTGTGTTATGCAAACATTTCCCTTGCAAGCTTGGGTTCGAATTTTAAGTATAAGACACGTATAATGCATGTATTTATAATGTTTATGATAATTTCTATGATAAAATTTAAATTTCAATTGAGAATTAATTTTTCTTTTAAGTTCAACTAGTAAACAATGGTCACTAAGTGAAATAATAAAGAAAGTATCTAAAACTATATACTTATTGTGAATGTAAAACTATATATTTATTGTTTATTCTACGATATATTAATAAAAAATTATATCATGTAATTCTTGATTTTTCAAGAATTTTAATTTAACTTAGAAAGGAAATAATTTCGAATCATTGGTCCAATAAAACTAAAAGGTATAAAAAAAAAAAAAAAATCTAATTTGTATAGCAACCGTGATTTTATAATGATTCTACTTTTTAAGGCAAAGATTACAATTGTGAAAATTAAATTCTATATATTTATTCTTTCATTCAAGATATTTATTCTTTCATTCAAGTCAAAATATAAATAACGAAATTGTGGTGAAAAAATTTGAGACATAATTTTTAATGTAGAAATAGATTTTTGAAAGAACATATTTGTAATTGAATTTAAATTTTAAATATTTGATAGGAATAATAGCAAAGAAGAGAAAAAAAATTATAAAGTAGATGGGATGAATAAAATTGAAATATATGTGATGTAATTGAAATGAAATTTGTAAAATAAAATTGATAAGAAAAATATACAAAATAAGATAACTTATTATTTGATCTTATTATGTCAGGTAATTATCTCGCACACAGATCGACTTCTAGAGATAGGAAAAGAAACAAACAAAGAAAGAAAAAGGAATATATTTTCTAAAATTGATTAGGAAAAAATTGTACGTAAGTAAAATAGCTCACTGAAATAAGAAGAAAAGGTACAAACAATTAAATTTGAGGATATAATAGATATTTATTTAAAAATAGATGACAAAATATGAAGATAAAAATTCTACCGTCTCTCATAACCCCTTTTATATTAGTATTTCAAAATAACAAAATAGTAGAAATTTCTTTTAATCCCCAACCTTACGTATCAATCCAAACTAAATGTTAAACCATATAGTATTAAAGTTGTTTTTCTACTCTATTTCGTGGCTAATTATGTACTATTTGTTTTTCTTTTTAGTTGTGAATCATTGTCCATTATCATGTCCACACATGTATCTTCTTTTTGTATTTTAGAGATATTTGTATCTATGCTTCTTTATATTAGTCGTCTTCGATTTAGATGAAACGTTAAAAAAATGTATTCTTGAATATCTCCATCTTTTCAATTTTTTTGTTTACTTAACCTCCTCTATTTTTTTTTAAGAAAAAAAAAGTTAGAGAGAAGAAACTCACCTGGTTCCCATTACGAATGGAAGAGCCCAAGATAATTCCTTAGAGACTTCACCGTCTAGTGAGAGTCTTTGGTGGTAGTGACAATAAAAATCCAACTAAAAAACAATCAAATGTTGCAATGTAATGCGAAACGACCGATGTTTTCTTTCAAGGGCCTCTTAAAATAAAGGTGTTTCAAAGTCGTCACCAACTAGATTAGAGGTGTGATTGGCCTGATTAAAAAAGTATTGGTCTACATAAAGATTTGAGTCTGAGAGTCATTTGTGTGTAGGGAAGGAAATAGAGAAAGAGATAATGGGATAAAATTAAGGGAGAGAAGGTGAAAGACGTTGAAGGAGAAATGTGAGAATATTGTCAGAAATAACACCTTTGAGTTTACACCTAACAAAACTAGCACACATTTTGAAAATTCATTCAAATATTTTTTTCTCGGGCCTTGTTTCACTGCATCTTGCCAGATTACACATCGAGATTTGAGTAAAAATAATTGAAATGTTACGTAATCTTCCCAAATATTTTCAAAATTAAGAAAAAAAATCACATTACCAAATATTACACAATTTGGAGATATTTGAAAAGATAATCGGTAAATTATTTAGTTAATCTAGAAATCAATTTAGAAATTCGTGTAAATATAAATTGAAAGTACGATTTGCAACAGTTTGTATAAGTTTGGGAAATATTGCAAGAGGAAATTCGAGAAGAAATAAGAGATGTTATAAGATTTAGAAAAATTGCATATAATTTGAAAAAAATTGCGTGGACCTCGGTGTTAATCTCAAACAAAATAATAATTCAATATATTTCATCTTTCTCAGTGAAATCTTAGGCATAATTAAGACTGAAACTCAATATATCTTTCTTGATGGAATCTTGGGCAAGATTAACACTGAATTTCTATATATATACCCCAAACTTACCCCTTTTTTTGCAAATTTAATCTTTTCCAAAATTTAAAAATGTTGAATCAATTTGGAAACTTGATAACTCTAGAAAATAACTAATTTTATGTCCTTAACTTTTTCCTTTTTGTACAATTCTTATGCATAAAATGTTCGTTTTATAGGTAAATTTATCCCGAGGGTCAAAGGAGTCACTTAGGAGAAAAATGAGTCAAATTGGTGTAGAAATGGAGCTTAAAAGCACAAAAATCAAAGAAGTCACCAAAATTACCAAAATACCTCTCAATATAAAGCACCTGGCAATGCATGTAGCATTACAATCTCACCTCAATGCTACAACGCAACGCTGAAAGGTAGTAGGCGAGGAAACAGGGCAGCGTCACAATGCTACCCTTGACGTTGCAACGCTACGAATTTTGATGGAATACTAAGCTTCCGCACATGCGCGCCTTGTTGTAAGCCAGCATCGCACCACCATTGTAGCCCTACCCCAACGCTTGAGGTCAAATCGATACCAAAGTTGCAATGCTTATCCAACGCTTGAGGTCTTGAATCAATAACAGAGTTGCAACACTATCCTCTTTGTCGTAACACTACACCTTTAATATAAAAGTAAAATTTTGCATTTTCACGTGGAAGATCCAATCTAAACTTGATTTTCTCTCAATTTTCTTAGCTTTATGCACTTTTTCATTGTTTTCTTTCCTTACCTTTGGTGCATCCATCTATTCCTTGATCAAATCATCAAGGCGATGCTACATTAAGATAAGTATTCTAGTTTACTTTAGGTAGATTCTTAATTTTCTTAGTATGAAGTTGAATCTTTTATAATTTTCATGTATTTCTTGAATTTTTGTAAAAAACTTTTGCTAAAATTGATTATTGAATGTGAAATAATTTCTATGCATTAGATTTAAGAATTTTTTGCCAATTTTCTTTTATTCAATAAATGCTAGTAAAAAATAGCATGTCTATATGCTTAATTTCGTAGGGCAACCACAACTAAAAAGTACAAATGTGTGAATTTAGATTATTGGGATTAATCTTGTTCACAATTATGCATGCTTAGTAATTCAAGAACACTTGGACTTGTAAACCAGACTTTCCGAACTACTAATCAAATCTTAGTCAAGAATTAACAATTAATTAGGTCGCTATCAATTCTTATTAATTGAGCCACTTAGGTTTTATTAATTGA
>NW_028325525.1:0-12616 GCF_027475165.1 Benincasa hispida
TTCCATTTCAATTGAACATAAAACAACATGCTATACGATGATACAAGGGATAGAGGATGTGTACAACACTCGACTGTAACAAACGGACCACCAACAGCATGAACAACTTGATGCTCCTCGATCCCAATTGAGTCCAACTTGATTCACGAACAGAGTGAGGACATCATCACAATGGTTATCTTGGTATTCTCGGGTGTGAGAATACATGAGTTATGGGTTCTATATGATCTTGGATTAAGGAATAGAGGAGGTATGCGATCGAGTAGACAATCGAATAAGTGGGAAATAAAACACTGTTTATCGCATAGACGATGAACTCGATCGTTTAGTAAACACAAGCCTATTGTTTAGACTTTGCTACTTGATCGTGTAGCAATGATCAACTGAATGACTATCGTATAGTCAACTCTAAACGATCGCTTAGCTGGTTGTTTAGTCTCTTAATGCTATCACTTAGTAAAACTCTTTTATTTGATAGCTTACTATTCGAATGAAACAATTACTAAATTTAGGAAAACAATTTTCCTTTTTATCTTAAAGTTACCATAACCTCTCACTCGATTGGTTATTAGAAAAAAAGAAATTAATTACCATATAATTAATATATTATAAATAAACATGATAACCAACTTATCATATTATATTTATAACTTATAGTTTTAATATTTCATCTCATGAAACATATAAACTATAGTTTTTTTTTTCTATTTTATGGTACTTAATGTAAATCAATTTACATTAATTCCTCCATTTAATGTATGTCATACATCATACCAATTATATCATATATATAATTGAATTTCCTCTTGTTAATTCGAACACTTTAAACTATCCCAAAATCTGATTCTCAACTTGAACCCATTGAGCTACTAAGGGGATCTTATGGATCCACTACAAGACTTTTGGGCTTTAATTCAATTGAAAAAAGTGAAACCAGATGTATAATGTCGGTTTTTTTTTTCAAAAAAAGTGGATATTTAATGTCGGTTTAAAACCGACATTAAAGATCCGGTTTTCCCTTTTTTTTCCTTAAAAAAAAAAACCCATTCCCCCCCATTTTTTTTCATTTCCCGCTTTTATCCCTATCTATCCTATCTATCCCTTTTCTAAACCCTATTTTCCCCATCAGCCACCTCCTCCCTAGTCCCCCCATTTTTGTTTCTTTAGAAAATGATATTAGGTTACATTTTGTTTCTCTCTTTCTCTCTCAGATTTCAGACAAACCTTTGTAGACGGCAAAGAGAACTGAAACCGAAAGTTATCAAAAATGGCGACCAAAAATGCCAAAAAAGCCAATCTCTTAGATCATCACTCCCTCAAATACCTACTCGATGAATCTGTTTCTGAGGTAGAGAAGTAAGAGATATGTGGAACCAACGAGAAATGGCAGAACCCATAGATAGGTCGGCAATGCCGGTCCATGTAGTACGATTTGAAATCGATTTTGCATTTTTTCGTACTCCCGATGCCATTGATAAACAAGCATAGTCGATGCTTTGAGAAGATTCCAACGATGATTGAAAAAATAAATTGAAGAAAGAACAGAGAGATCGGTAGAGATATGAAGAATTTGAATCTGTTTCTGAGGTAATTCAATCTGCAATTTCATTCCCCATTTTTTAGATCTTTTTCGAGTCAATTTTAATCTAGGTTTGAGCTTTTTCTTTGCAGATTGTCACCAGCTGTAATGAAGGATTTGAATATGAAGGATTTGAATATGTTTTTGAGGTAATATGAAGGATTTGAATCTGTTTCTGAGGTAATATGAAGGATTTGAATCCGTTTCTGAGGTAATGCTATTTAGCTACATTTTAGTGTTTCGGAATATAAACCAGTTAAAAAAACCACAAAGTTCTAAGAGTTTCGGTAATGCGATACATTTTTGTTTCGTCATTCATCTGTACTTCTTAGGGGAGAGAGGAATACTAGAGCATTAGAGATTTGGAGAAAGACTTTATTGATGTTTGATTCGTTGTTAGTTCATGTCTCTCTAGAAAGTGTCAAGCTGAAGAAAAAGAAGAAACACAAGAGAACAGAAAGGCCCAGGTTGGTAATTCTTTTGACATTTTTTTCCGGCACTATTTGTTACATAAGTGTGCCATATTTAGATATTCCAATCCTGCAGATGGTAGCAAAACTGCATGGAATAATGAGACCATTTCTACTTCGAAGAATGAAATCTGATGTCGAGCTAATGCTCCCTCGGAAGAAAGAAATCATAATATATTGGTTATGATTGAATGTAGCACTGTTTTTAATGTAATTGTTATAGATAGATTCTATAACCTGTGCATAAACTTTTCTTGTTTTCATAAATATTATTTATATATGTAGATATATATCTCCGTCCAAATCCCTCTCGCTCTCGCTCATAAAGGCCAAATCCTAGCCTCTCGCTCTTGCTCTTACTCGTCCCTCTACTCTCACTACTCTCGCTACTCTCACTCTCACTACTCTCACTCTCGCTACTTTCGCTCTCGCTTTCGCTACTCTCGCTAATAGTCTCTATAGCGCAGCCCTCTCGCTGTCGCTCTTCCCTCCACTCTCGCTCACGCTCATACCTCCACTCTTGCTCATACCTCCACTCTCGCTCTCGCACATAAAGTCCCCTCTCGCTCGCCTTACCCCGACCTCCGCCCCGTTGCCAACCCTAGAGGAAACTGATCCATTCATTCTGTTTATATTTACTTGGCTAAACTTGTTTCATATAATCAGATTATGCATTCATTCTGTTGAATGTAGATTATTTTTGCAATCTGACAGAAGCTGGTTATCTTGATTGTGTTACTGTTACATATGAGTTGGCACTTCTGTTTTCTGTATTTTGATCACATTATAGCACGTTTCAATGTGTGTGACAGATTGAAGTTTTATTAACATTTGGCCTTTCATATGATTATATAAATGTGGTTATGGTTATAATATTAATTTTTCTCCTTGGATCAGAGTCTGCCTGGGGTTAAATTCTTAATCTCAGGCACATTACTTGTTAAGTTGAAGTTAAATTCTAAATCTTTCCAATTCTTCTGTAGTTGCTGGATGAGCTAAAGAAGAAGAATCCTGATAATGAAGTCCATTTCAACAACGTATATTACATCTCTTAATCTCTCAAACCCTCCTAAATTTGTAGACAAATAAAATTGTGTTGCCCTTATAAAATCATAATCTTTGTATTACTTGTAATTTGTGTTTTCAAGGCTTGAATTATTGTACGCCTTTTAAATTATAATTCTATAGCAGAATTTGTGGATTAAACGTAATAGATTTACAACCCATATATGAATAATGTCATAGCCATAGTGTTCGATGATGATGTGTCATGTTATAATTTTTTATCGAAAAAATGGATTTGGCAAGGGAACTTTAAAAAACGGACAATAATTGATAAAACGGACAGATTCGGGCTTCAATGTCGGTTAAGAATAATAATAAAAAAAAGACTTTAATGTCGGTTGGATATTAAAGACCTTTAATGTCGGTTGCAACTGACAAGTTTTAATCACTAAAGACCAACCGACATTGAAGATTGTGTTATTGGTGTTATTGAAGCCCTTTAATGTTGGTTTAAAACCGACAATAAAGGCAATCGACATTAAAAGGCTTTAATAACACTATTTTTAATGTCGGTTTCCAACCGACATTAAAGCCCGAATTTCTTCTAATGACCTGTAGCTTGAAGCTCCAATGGTACGTGAATAACTGATTAAACTCTTTAGTCACGAGATCCACCATCCGTTAACTATCGGGCATTCCTCTAAAGACCGACAACTACACTCTTCTCACTACAGATATATTTCTGTGTCCATATTAACCAATCAATAGTGCGATAACCCTTCACAAATAGCTTGTAACTACAACTAGGCCAATTTACCGTTTTGTCCCTATAATTACATCTAACTCCTTAAATACCACTGATTCTTCTAATGAACAATAACTCGTATTCCTACTATGACTAAGTCCTCTCTTCTAAAGAGAGGGTGTGGCTACTATATTCAAGACCCTTAAGGGAGAAATTTATCTACTTACCCCGTTTCGGGGAAGGAGTGAATTCCGTCTTGTATAAACTGAGTTCCCAACTTCTCAATCAGACAAATCCCCAAAAAGGCAGACTTGTTGAATTGGCAATTTGCCACTCTCACCCATACTAATCAAAGGACCACCTCATATGCAGGAGTTCCCAAAACACTCAAGATTGAGTAATGTCACATTTGGTCATTTTAGTAAAATGTAAGTTTCAATTATCAACGGCATAGAGAGACAAATCATCTTGTGGTCCGATCTTATACAAACTTTTTGTATAGGACACCCCGCTCACATGTCTCCACATGAATGGTCAGGATCAGACCATTATAGCACGTTACAACAATTGTAATTATCTACAAAGTGGGCCGTATTCATAGTATCACCAAGATAAAGTATCCATTCTTTATCCTTATACTACAGACCATTTAGATTATTACTTAAGGCATGATCCACTTGTATATCTCACATACATACTTAAATTTACAAAAATAACCACGGTTCTTAGTTTATTGAATATGAGCAAATGTAAATAAAAGAATTTTTATTTTATTAATAACAATTTGTACAAACTGTTTACAAACTATGAGGCTCCGGGAGAATTAGGACACTAATCTCAACATGAATTGCAATCGTTTGTTATACATTATTTTAATGAAAGCTCAGTTTGGTTATTCAAAGGTTTATCAAGGCAATCTTTATGTCAATGAATTGAGTGATCTTCTTTTAAGATGGTTTATCTTAGCATTGGATTTTGGTTTATTGTAAAAGCTTTGACTGTTGATTCAATGGTGGATTTCCCATAATTGATGTCTGCCTTGTTCATTTTGCATAATCGCAAAATTCATAATCCGAATGGCCTACGTGCATTGCACGCGATTACAATCCATGTTGGTACGACGTGATTGTATTTTGGAAATTGTTATTGAAGTAATTTTATTGATTTTAGTGGATAAATTAGTTGAATTTATTTTTCTTTCTTTTTCTTTTTCTTTTTGTTAGCCCAAAAGTAAAAATAAAAATAAAAACAATTAAAATTTTATAAGTCTCCTCCTGGCTGACTTTAACGTTTGGTGTTTTTAATATAAACATGTCTTTTTTCATGAGCTTGAATAGTAAACACTATTCAAACTTTATTATTTAAATCCATGGATTATCATTTTTTTAATTTCTAATTTAATCTAGGAAGTAAATCTAGGGTTGGCAATGAGGTAGGGCAGGGTCGGAATGCACTCCCCGTCCCTATGAGAAAAAATTTCTCGTTTATATTTTTTATTTTTAATTAATTATTTATTTAAAATCAATTAGATTTTAGTATTTATATTCAAATTTTAAATATTTAATATAAAAAGTATTATTATTATTATTTAAGTATTTAAATTAATAATTAAATTATTTTATAAATAATTAAGAAAATTATTTATAAAATAAATAAAAAAAAGTAGAAAAAAAGTTAAAAGAATAAAAACAGTAGCTAAGCTACTGTTATATATTTATTTATTTATTGTTATTATTATTAAAAATTATTTAAAAAATATTCGGGAAGGGGTCGGAGTCGAGGACGAGGCAGGGATATCGTCTCTGTCCTCGATTGGGGACCCATTTTTTATCCCCGATTTGACCTCCATCCCTGGTCAAACCGGGGATTCCTCGTCCTAATTGGGGTGGGGACCCAACCACGCAGGGATTTTTGTCAACTCTAGGATTTTTGTCAACTCTAAGTACGTCGGCCAACCTCCAAACACCACCTTTGATGACTGTTGTTGGCCAACTTCAGCCACCACCTACGATGACCGTCGTTGACCAACTTTGACTACCACCTCCAACGAATGTTGCTGGCCAACTCTGACTACCACCTCAACGTTCATCATGCAGCCAAGTTCGGCGCCCACCTCGGCGACCGCCGTCAGCCAACCTCTGGCCGCCACGTCAACGATCATTGTCGGCCAACTTCCGGCTACTATTGGGCAATTTTGATCAATATCAACCAACCTCTGGCAATCCCCGTTTCCCTCACATTTGGTAAAATTTCGCCACCAACTCCGTCAACTAACCTCCAACTGCCACTTCCGACGATCGTCACCAGTCGTGAAAAATTAATAAAAACACTCTTAATATATAACAAATAAGACAAATTTGTATATAAAAACACTTTTAAGAAAGAATTGCAATACACGTTTGTTTTTTATTTTAATGAGTTTTTATTAAAAGTGTTTAAATAAAAATGAATTTTTGAAAGAGATTTTTTTTTCTAAGTCATTCTTATTAGATTGCAATTGTATACGTATATTTATTTAGATTATATGTGTAGAAAGTCCTAATTTAATTTAATACATTTAATTTTATTTTTTTTTTACGATCAATTTAACTAGCTTGAAGACTTAGAATCATTTTGTAAACGTAAATGTTTAAAATATTTAAAACAACTTAGCAACTTAGTGACCAAATAAAAATTAAAATTAAAATTTATGACTTTTTATTTCTCAAATGTAATTTGATAAAAAAATATATATAGTTTTTCAATAATTAAATTTAATATTAAAATACTAGTTTATTTTAATTTTAAGTTAGCATATTATGGTAAAAAAAAAATTGGTCATTTTCAAATTAGTTAAAATGACAAAAGTTTATGAAATTTTATTTCAAAATCCAGTAAAATTAAAATATCAAATTATTAAAAAAATAGATTAAATAAAATTATGATTTTAGTCCTAATCTCTATTTCATTTTTTTTTTTTTTAAAAAAAATTCTTATAATTTTTTTAGTTTATTTTAAACTTAATTATATTAAAATAGTTAAGATTACAAATTTAAACTAAACTAAAATCTAACCATGGATTAAATAAAAGAAAATATATAAATCTATATTTCATTCTCAGGCTACTTAAGCCTGCACTTCAAATACAGACTTACCGTAATCCAAACATAGTTTTCACTCAAGCTACCTAAACCTCCCAATCTGATGGCTCAAGCTTAACAGTCTCGGGCTTAAGATCCAAATCGTCCTCCGAATAATTTTAATATAAACTTTGAGTGGAATCCCTTCTATTTTAAATCAACTTAAAATTACCACCATAATTTTCGGGGAAAACTACAAATTAGCATTTGCACAATTATTTTACACTCAAAATAACTAAAATAACATCAAAGTTGCATAATAATGATGTTTATTTAACGGAAATGTTTTAATGTCCATGCATTTTGTTTGGGTAATGATTATGGCCTCTCTATTTGCTATCTGTTTTAATCAAAAGTACTATTTTGTTAATTTGAACCTATTTGTGGATAAGTCATATATTATGATTTAAAATGGATGTGTATATATATTTGACAATGTGATGTGGGGTCATACCTCATAGTTCATGTTTATTTCGAATATTAGAACATATAGATTTTTTTTTTTTTTTTTTTTTTTTTTTTTTTTTTTTTTTTTTTTTTTTTTTACAAATTTTATAAATGGATGTCTGAAAATATGATGTATGAGAATCAAAGATAACTGTGTTTGAGAATCAAAGATGTTTGTTTTTTTATTATACATGGAAAATGCTATTAGAATTTTATGAATAAAATTTGTGTTTATATTTGATTTATGAAATTAAGTATGACAATCTTATATAATTGTAATGAGATTAGTTAATTAAAAATAAATATCATTAAAAATAACAATTTTAATTATAAATATTTGAAAATTAAGTAATTTATAATTAATATTATTATTGATTCTTAATTGATTAAAATTAATCAATTAATATATTAAATGAACGTCATATTAATTATAATATCATACTTAATTGTTTTTTGTAATTAATTAAATTCAACAATAATTTTAGTTTTAATTAAATAATATAAGAAAATATATTTTAATAAATAATATATTATAGTGAAATAATATATTTCAAAAATATGGTATGTTAATAAAGAATACTATTTTTTTTTTATGTTTATAATGAAAGATTAAATTAAAATTAATCTCAATAAATAATTATTTGATTCTAAAAAAACTAATTATTATTATTGAAAACTATTTTTTATACTAATTAAATTTAATTAATCATAGTTAATTAATTAAATAGATTTAGATTTTTGTTAGCTAATTATTTATTATTTATGTAAAAAAAAAGTAACTGCATTAATTTAATAATTTTTTTTTTGTAAAAATAAGCTAGGTAAATATTTTTAACAGATTATCATTGATTTATTTAAATAAATATTTATATTAATTTTGTTAAATTAATATTAATTAGGGTTGTTTTTAAATATAGAAAAATAAACCAAAATATTTACAAGATATAGCAAAACTTTAGAACTATCAATGATAGACACTGATAAACACTGATAGACTATCAATATCACTAATAGACATTGATGGAAGTCTATTCGTGTCTATGAGCGTCCATTATTGATAGTTCTAAAATCTTGCTATATTTTGTAAATATTTTAAACAGTTTTACCATTTAAAATAATTTTCTTATTAATTAATTAAATAATTAACTAAATTCAAAGTGAAATTATATAAAAAATGAAAAACAGATAGAGAAGAAAAACCCCTACAATTTTGGAGGGAATGAAAAACTTTATTCGTGAAAAATGAAGATGCCCGAAAATAGCTTATTCCCAGATAAAGTGTTGAAATTTTCAAAATAAATATGAATTTTGTATACTGTATCAATTCTCATGCAAACCCCAAACCCACCGAACGACCCCATCGTGACAACTTTACAAGTGAAATATTCAATAAAAGGGAGTAAACCAGGCAACATTTTTTTGTGGTTATTCGCTAAAAAAACCCATCTTCATGAGCTTGAAACTTCAAACAGACACCCCATGGCTGATATCTTCAAACTGTTACATACAAGTCAAGAAATATACAAAGTAAAAGCTTCATTGGAAAAACATGAGTTTCATCATAATCCTTTGTGACAAAATCTCTTTTCAAAAGGTTCCAAATTTGAACAAAATAGAAAGTTCAAATGTGCCTTCATACATTTTAGTTTAGTCCATTGAACCTTTTGTCATATTTCTTTTTCAGTTTATAAACCTTTCGTTCTACTCTTTTGAAGTCATTGTCATTTTTTAAAAATTTAATTTCGTCCTGAAATTTGAAATTTAGCTCTAATACATTTTATAATTTCAAAAACTTGTCTACATAAACATCTTATTGATGAAGTAAAGGAAGAAAATGGAATTACACTATGTCATTGCAACTTACAAAAGAATTTGATGACAACTTAAGTAGTTATTCATGAAAATTCAAGACTAAAATGAAGTGTTCGAAAGTTGAGAGAACAAGTGGGGACGTTAAGAGCAATTGCTCCTCTAAAGCTTTGTGCGCAAGGGAAGGGAGTGTGTCAAGTCATTATATCGACAATAGGTATGAGCGAAATGAAACCTGTAGATGGTTTTGAGCCAAAGACTTGACATTGTCAGGAAAGAAAGTCACCTCATACAGGTCCATTGATTTCTCGTTCATCCTGTTCACCACTTCCAATATTTTAATGATCTTCAAGTTTGGAAGTTTGTATACCCTGTCAAAATCTATTCCAATGTTTTATATGCTTGAGAACTAGGAATTCTTGAAAAGGACATACTAATGATTTGCTTGTGATGGATCACAGAGATGAGTCTTTGTTATAGGTTTGATCAAAGCAGTCGAGTTGCCTCAGTTGTGCGTCTTATTATTTCGAGTTTCTTCAAAATATTGACAGAGATGACACATCCATCCCCATCTTCCTGCAACAAGCATCATCAAAATCATTGTCAAAAGAAAAAAAAAACATTACGTTGTAATTGTCTGCAAACATTAAGAAGAGAAATAATTTCAAGTACATTGCCATTCAAGGTCTTTTCACAAGGTTTATGTTTCAAACGACTAAACAAATCTAGTTACTGAAGAAATGACCCTTGAACTAGTTTGTTTGAATTGTGAATTAACTTTTTGAAGATAAATGTACCGTAATTATAATTTCTGCCTCGTAAGTCTAGCAAGGAGCCGAGGAAAAATTCAAGTGGCATGCTGCAATGCAAGTGCACTTTCAGCCTGCTTTTCGGTTCCCAAACCTGGAAATTGTCCAATATCATGTCCTTGAATGGGCTGAAACTCATTATGTAAACCAACTGCGAATTCTTCGGAACGTTCGACGCCGCTTTGGAAGTAATCTGCAATCTGCAATGACACCCCATTTTCAGTAAAATATAATGCACAACAATCCAAGAAGATCTGACTGTCATTGCCTCTATTCACATATGTCGATTATGATACTGCCCTTTCAACTACAGAACATCTACAAAATACTTGGACTCAGATGTTGTTTGGAGCGTAATGCTTGTTATGGAAAAACTAGAAACAATAGTACAAATTAAGAAAACTCAGCAAGCTTACATGATTTCCAAGAGCTATCCCACTTAGGGCTGCTGATTCTATATTTGAACCTAGTAGCCAATCACCACAGATACCAGCTCTTCCATGAGGATCAAAGATGCATGGAATATTAGGTGAATTTGTAGGAAGTGCTGCTCCCCTGTATAGAGCATGTTAAAAAGGTTATTATTAAGGAAGTTAAATATATATATATATATACATACAACATATTAAACATTCCATCATCCATGCACTCAAGCTTTTGAGTTTAGTAGTTATTTATTTTATTTTTAAATCAAGTACTAGAGCAAGAGATCCTATATTGGATGTTCGTAATATCATTTCCTTGATATTGATAGTCACTCCGTCTTTAGGCTTGTGTTCACCTATTAATCTTAGCTTTTGAGTGATTTCTTTAATGAAGGAAAGAGAAAGAGTGGTCTAGTTAGATGTTATGTTGCTCGTTTAAATGAAACTTCTTCAAGAATAGCAATTACACCAAGAAGATGCAATTTGGCATGTGCACAAAGAATATGCGAAGTTACAAACCTACCTTAGCTATTAACCATTTTTAAACGATCAAGATGGTTCAGTGCCAACTTAAGCATTGTTCAACGACATTACAAAATCTCCACTTCCACGTGTTGTTTACATGTGAATTATGTTTTGGCCAATTACCATAACTGAACTCGGGTGAAAAAGGGTTTTGGCAGTGACCCTTTAGACAATCCCATGGCTGCTTCAACACCCTCAAGCATATTTTTCTTTACTTTCTCAGCAGTAGAAGTTGGGATATTCTCCTAACAGAACATCATAGTTGATATCCATCAGTACTTAAACAAAAAAAGTTGAGGTAAATTGCTTCAAATTAGGCTATGGACACCCAAGTATCAAATGTCAACTCAAGGTGTCATACATAGTGATAGTGCTATAAGTAAATGAAATCAGAAATGAACAGGCAGTGACAGATTGACTACAAATAGTCAAATATTTTGATACAGTGCACAAGCAAGGGATAAAAAGATGGCCAAAAAAGCCATTCATTTCACTTCCATTTCTTGCTTTTATACTATTTTTGCTTTGGTGGAGCACTCTTTAATTTAATGAAAGCTCAGAATGTTACTAATTCAAAACCTTTTTTATTTCTCTTTCCATAATTGATATTAAATAATGGAATTAAAGGAACTCTTTCCCTTCATATCGAGGCCATTTTCAAACAAAGATTCCTTCATTCTCCTCCAGGCCTTAATCTAGAGTCCCCAAAATCAATCCATTGATGATAATAATCATGGAAACGTTATTAGAGATTTTCTGATAATTAAAAAAAAAAAAAAAAAAGAAGAAGGCATTTGATAAAAATGTGGGTGGAAAACCAACCTGTGGAACCTTGTTCTGTTTCCCAAATGCAGCGGTACTCAGAAAGGTCCAACAGTGGGGCCCATCATTTTGAAAATTTAGAAATTTGTTGTTATTGTTAGCCATCCATGAGATGGAATCAACCCCTTTTACAAAAGCTCCTTCAAATGGAAATGTTACTGCAGCATCTGAGGAAGGAAGAGGGTCCTCGAATGCTGCAAGGAGGGCCCATATAGAACTCAATTCTAACCTCTACAAACACAGAATAGACGGGATCAATTAAGGAGCTTTAAATACTTATTGTTCAGCAAACTAAATAAGCTGGAAAAATTATCAAAAGTTGCACCTTCATTTGTCTAGCAATCAGAGGTAAGCCAGATGTTGCAAGAAGCCGATTAGCACATTTGCCTGCCAGCATAATCAATCCAACATTTCAAAATCTAAATCAAACAGAAAATTTTCTGATAAGCATGATAAAGAAACAGAAAAACAAAGAGATTAATTGAGATTGCAGCTCGATCATAATATTAAATCATGCGAATGATATTTAAACGTCTTGCTTCAGAAATTTTGTGTTTGGGTAGTCAACGCTAACTCATAGAATCAAACCACCTAGCAATTGTCAAAAAGCAACAAAATTTGGAGTCTTCAAGCTTTAAATGGAAAGAAGGAACCATCAACTTGCCATTGTGTGCAATAACAACAGCATCAAAATGCCCGCAAGGTTTTCCATTCTCACTTAAGTGCCACATTCCATTAAAAGGCTCCAGCTTACTTATCCAGCAGGGACGGATCACATCAATCAGAGAAGTCTAGCGACAAAAAGTCAAATAGTAGGAAAGTCAGAGAAAATCAAGGGCAAAAGGTCCCATTTTTTCTTCT
>NW_028325526.1:0-7520 GCF_027475165.1 Benincasa hispida
GGAATCATCAAGGAACGAGCAACTTCAATGAGGTGGCGATTTTCCCGTTCAGCCACCCCATTTTGTTGTGGAGTATATGCACACGAGTTTTGATGGATGATCCCCTTTAACGTTAGGAATTCCTGGAAGGTGTGATTGACAAACTCACAGCCATTGTCACTTCGAAGAATGGAAATCTTTGTGTTGAACTGTGTTAATATAGTGGTATAGAACTATTTGAAGGTAGATAAAACCTCAGACTTATCAGCAAGAAGATATACCCATATAAGTCGTGGCTGAATAGAGTAAAGGTTTCCAATTTGTGGTTCCATGCTACTAATTAACATTGAGCGGAGCAAAGAATCTCCTACCTTCCAGACACGCTCTTGAGGATCCCCAGGATTCGGTCGTGGTATCTCTCCAGTCAAATATCCAAACTTATGGCGTCCCTCAAGAACCATTTTAATTGTTTGGGACCAAGAGAAGTAATTTTGCCCATTTAGCTTCTCTCCCGTGATCATTCCTGCAGAATTTCTTATAGTTCCAGATAAAAAATTAGTAGTAGGAAGAGTAGGAAACATTGATACCGGATTTTCTAAATACATCGGGGAAGAATCATGGCCATTCAATCTGGCTCCAAGGGTGGCCATCTATTGCTGGAGACTAACCAATTTTTGTTGGAGTTCCCCATGAGATTCAGATCTGGAATTTTTCTATCCAAAAGTCATGGGATTTTCTTCAACGGAATCACCCATTCGAAACTGAGGTTGAACTGGGTACACATGAGGTAGAGGCTTTCCACCACTGTACCGTGAAGAAGCTACTGCCGGAAGTCCACCGACGGTAAAATGTGGCAACCCGTGACTGGCGTTGCTCCCAGACGGCTACGACTGTTGGTAACGGACAGAAGGCTCGATGATCGGCTGTGAGGTTGAAGAAATTGCGCCGATCTGACCCGACCCGACAGCTGGAACAAACCCACGACCGTTTGGAGCAGATCCGATCCTGTGCGAAGTCGAGGGACCAATCGGCTGCGAGGGACAGAGTGCGTGCGTTGGAGAAGAATCACTTGCGTGCGAAAGCCGAGGGACCTTTATCGATGATTTTCGGCTGGAACGATTGAGTCTGAATGCTAATCGACGCGCCGGCTGGAGTAAGCCCACCACCTGCCGGTTGCGCTACCTGGGATGATGGTTCGAAGATATCGATCAACTGCTACTTGAATCATAACCTCATTAGTCAGTGTACCTTCACCTATCAAGTTTGATGACTGAGTTTCTTCTATCGGGGCTAGGGCTTCATCACCTTGCTCTGATACCATATTGAAATAGAAGAGAAAGAAAGCGACACAAGGAGTTTATGTGGAAAACCCTAATTCAGGGAAGAAAAATCACGATAGAAAAGGACTTATTATTTTAATGTCATGTATACAATAGACCCCAACCTCAGATATAAATAGAATGAGGTGAAACCCTAATTTAGAAAATATAGTATAAAGTACAAAAATGCCCTTAGAACTAACTCAATGTATTTCAACAATAATATTGGTCGATGATAATGTAAGAAAATATAAAATTCTTAAGTTTCAACGAATAGGCGAAAAACTATTTTGGACTCTTTTGAGGAGCATCTATACAATTAACTCTTATTTTGGAGCTTAGTACTAAAATGTCGTAGTTTTATTAAAAACATAATAATAATGAAGATTGGAGCATCCTTGGAATGTAGAATAATACTGCATTTAGCTAAAGTGGATTGCATGCTTCCTCAATTAACCTTGGCTCACTCTTTCCTTTATTTTATTTTTTTTCGTTTTTCGTTTTTCTATTTTTACTTGTTGTTTTTCTTTTCTCTTTCTTTTTTTTTCTTCTGATTTTCTTTTTTGTTTTTCTTCCTTTATTATTATTATTTTTTTTTTACATTTTTCAATAATGTAATTGTAGTTTTTTTTTTTTTATTCTCCTTCAATATAAGGTTTGTCTTTATTTGGTTTCTCAGCTTTCAGTTTTGAGTATTTTTTTTAATTACTTTTTTTTAATCAATTTTTGGAAATATATTTGAATAATTAATGGGTGAGTTTGGATTGGATTTTTTAAATAATAATAAATATTATTATTATTATTATTATTATATATATTTTTTTCATTGAGGATTGATATTGAGCATCTCTTCAACGTTGGAGACTTGTTTATTTGATTTGTAAACCTAAAGATTAATTTGACACCAAATTTAATCTTTAGAGATCAAAAGTATAATTTATCCAATATTTAAGTTTGTTTATGAATTTAAAGTTGATGACCTAAATTTGTAATCTAACCATTTCATTAACTATTTAAACATATATTAAAAAATTGATCCAAGAAAAATTCAAAATGTTAAAATTAAAAGTTGAGGGGCATATAGAGATAAACTTTAACATTCAAGGAAAATAAGAATAATAAACTTTAGTTAAATTGTTTAAAGTTTGTAAAAACTAAATAAATAAAAGAAAAATGAAGATCAAAAGATTAAAAAAAAACACAACAAATAAAATATGAAAGAGAAAAATACCTTTCTAGTCTCCAGGTTTTTAGTTTAGTTGCTATTTAGACTTTGGGTTTCAAGATACCTTTTAACCTCTATTTTTCACTAAATACTTACTTTCTGTTTTTAGAATTAATTTATGTTAATAAAGTAAAAGAAACATAAAAAGAATTATAATTATTTAAATTTCATAATTTTTATCACTTTTAAAATTAAATTTAAAATTTTAATTGTAATTATTTGTAATTAATTAATAGAAATTGACGTCAATGATTGAAAATGGGTATTTAATGAAAAATTAAAGTTAAAAAATGTGAAATCTTAAAATCTATGGACCAAATTGAAACAAAACTCAAATCTTAAAAGTAAAATAGTAGGATCTTAAAATTTAAAGTTCAAATTAAAACAAAATTTGAAATATTACATACGTAACCTTTTAAAATTTAAATACTAACTAGAAACTGGAGCAAAAATTTAAAAACCAAAAACAAAAGCAAAAACAAAACAAAGAGCACATTAGAGGTTCGAATTCCAACCTCAACATTAATAAATTCCAATTTTTGTGTCATTTTGCATCCTCATCTGCTCAAATTTTTATTATTTTAATAAATTTAATTATTCTTGTATCTCGAAGAGACAAGGATGAGTGAAAAAGTTATACTTTATGAGAATGAATAAAATAAAATTATAATATTTATTATAAATATGTTAGATTAGGTGTAATATAGATGTTCCTTATTAATATCTATTGGTCATGTGTTAGTTATCTATTACTTCATATGTTATCCATGTGTCTCAAGATTACACATTATTAGTTTTCATGTAATTCATTTCCTGCTTGCCAAATTGTCTTTTGTGGGTTTTGAAAGCTACACATATCCATGAAAATTGTAGAAAGTAGAGAATTTAGATAAATTTTTTATTTTTTATTTTGTTAATTTATTTTATTTTATTTATTTATATGTTATGTTTAATTTTTTAATATTTATTTATTTTATTATTATATTATATTTTCTTCATATTCGATTTCCGAGATGGGGATGGGGAATCCCCCTCCCCCACCCCGCCCTAGCCTGTTGCCAACCCTAATAATAATAACAACAATATTATGTTAATGATTTGACATGCATGTTAGACATATTTTGGCTAATTAAGTTGACACACATAGACAAATTAATGGTAGTATAACTTCACAATTAGAACTAAATAAAAGTATAATAGAAATTTAGTAATGAAGTTAAAACTTTTTTAAAGTTTGGAGACGAAAAAAAAAATATTATCACAAATAAACTTTCAAATTTTCAGTCAATTTCATTTATTTAAGACATGTCTAACTAGCCATTTGAAAGTTTGAAGTTTATATGGTATGCGTTTCAATTAGCAGCTACTTCTATGGTATGTATTTCAATTAGCTAGAATCACGCCAAACTCGAGCAAGAAACAACGGTAACACTTCTACGGTTTCCTTCAAATGCCCTTAAAATATAGTATGTTGGACATCTCATTTATACACTTATAGTGTAAACTTCAAAAAAAAAACAATTGACAAACTAACAGATTATTGAGATTTGAGTTTACATAATCAAAGTTGAAGTAGATGCCTGGATTTAAGTCGACAATAAAATTAGCAAATAACGAAAACTAAAAAAACAAAATTCATATATCACACACATATTCAAGATCTATTTAAGTTAAAGTAGGCATATATTTTATTTAAAGTAAAATCATCATTGATGTACATATTTAAAATATTACATCACATATAGTGTGAAAAGATTTCAACCTACAATGAGAGGAAGTAAAATATGACTTTAACTACTAAACAATGTTGTACTAGTAAAAAAAGAAAACTACTAAACAATGCTAAATAAGACATATTTAGAAATAATTTTAAAAAAATAAAATAATAATAGTAGTAATAGTAGTAGTAGTAGTAACAACAACCACAACAATGTTAATGATTTAACATTCTTGTTAGAAATATTTGACTAATTAAGTAGACAAATATAGACAAATTAATGCTAGTATCGCTTCATAATAAGGACAAAATAAAAGTATAATAGAAATTTAGGAATGAAATTAAAATATTTTAAAGTTTGGAGATGAAGCAAATATATACTATTATCATAGATAAACATTTAAATTTTAAGTCAATTTCATATATTTAAGGCATGTCTGACTAGCCGTTTAAAAGTTTGAATCATATATGGTATGTGTTTCAATTAGCTGGAATCATGCCAAACTCGAGCAACAAACGACAATAATGCTTTTATAGTTTCCTTAAAATGTCTTTAAAATGTGGTATGTTGGATACCTCATTGATACATTTACAATGTAAGCTTCTAAAAAAAAGCTATTGACGGAATAACTGATTATTGCATTGACATAATTTAAATTCAATTAGATGCCTAGATTTAGGTCGACTGTAAGATTAAAAAATCATAAATTAGACAAACAAAATTCACTATATCACACAATATTCAAGATGTATTGAAGTTAAAGTTAGTATTCATTTTATTTAAAGTAAAATCATCATTCATATACATATTTAGAATATTACATCACATATAGCGTGAAAGGATTTCAATCTACTATTTTTTTTAGAAGAAATAAAATATGACTTTAACTGTACAATGTTGTATTAATAAAACAAGAAAACCACTAAACAATACTAATTAGGGAATGTTTACGAGTGATTCTAAAATAGTTAAATTCACTCATAAAATGCTTTTAATAATTCAAAATCAATTTTAATATTATGAAAAATTTGTCTAAAAGTATAAAACTAAACATTGAATTGATTTTGAATGATTGCATATTTTGGTGTAATTTTAAACATAAAAAACGTAATTTTAATTATGTTAAGTGTAATAACGTTTAATAAAGTTTCTATGACTCTAAAAATTTATTATTAATACATTTCTTTACTCTTATTTTGTTTAGTTTTTGAATCCCCCATCAAGAAAAATGCATCGAGGATACATGAAAAACATGTCATTAATTATTGTTTTATGACTTTCCAATGTAGTCAACAATAAACATATATTGACATTTAAGATGTCATGACAAATTTTCTATGACAATTTTTCATTGTCAATAAATGATAAAAAAAGTTGACTTTTTCTATCAATCAAACATTTATATTAGTATTGAAAATCTGTCACAAACATGAATAATGACACATTTACAATGTCAATAATACTTTAATCGTTACACTTTCTAAATGACACATAATTACATATATTGATACTTATTTATAATTATTGGAGTTTTATTGATGGTAATATTCTAATGTCAAATTGATACATCTTATGACATGTGAAATATAAAAAAAAAATGTTTATAATGACGTATAGTTATTTGTTTGATGTTTGTCATTACACCAAAGTTCACTCCAATTTTGATAAGAAAAAATACATAAAAACATAAATAACTTTTATATATAACAATAAGGTTGATAACATTTATACATAGAAATTGGTAACCAAAATTTGGTTAAGTTATCTATGAAGAAATTACTAAACGTGAGTTGCTAAAAAGGTGTTGGCACTATCCTAACAAGAAAAACACATATAAATAACTTGTTCGACGATCTCTCCACTTCAACGACTTTGCACAAGACTTAAAAAAAAAAAAAACAGTCATTTTAGAATTTAAGTCAATACATCAACGTTAATAACAATAAAAATACTCGTAGGGTATATATACCTTCTTAATGTTCACAATCTCTCTTTGTATACGCTCAAAATAATCAAAACCACACTTTAACAAAATAAAGAACATTAATAAATAAATAAACTCGAAGTATAATCACAAAATATAATATATAACAAATCGAATAACTAGAGCATCATAAACAACCAAATCAACCCATAACCAAAAAAGAAAATTTAGGAGGCAACAAACATAAAACAATTAAAATTGTAGGTTGAACAAGTTTCGTCCAAAGTTTCCATTTCCAATTGGGACACCCTTTGGCATCTTTTCTTACCTAATGAAAAGAAACAAAGAGGCCATGACAACATACCAAGTTTAAAGACACTGCAAATTTAAAATCAACGGTCTAAATTAGAAGAATTAACTTGCCAAAATTATGAAACCAGTCAGACTATAACCCTAAAGTTTCTAAGTAATCATAATCATTTCTCAATCTCTAGATCATAAAATCTATATAAAAAAAACCAATTTCATAAAAAACAAATAAGAACTTTAACAGAGTGAAACCACATAAAGAGTATTGTAACTCGTCAACATGAAAGTTATTACAATGTAACAGTATCAAACATTTAGTTATAAACAATAAACATAGTATAGCTAAGCACAAAACAAACAAACTCCTTAGCTCGAATTACACTTACCTAATGTGCTCCTAAAATAATTTCAAGTGTCCCTTCAAAATGGCCTCAAGACTTAACTCGAACAATCCAAATTAACATCAAACTACAAAAGAGTGTTTCAAAAGTTATAAACTAATATACGGCATTTATAACTCGTTGAAAAAGGACAAAAAATCGACTTGGTGCTTCCTTGAAAGAAATATTTTAAAGAGTTCAAAACCAATCCAAATCTGCTAATAAGGATTTCAAAGAATTAGAAACCAATCTAACCATTTCAATTATGTTTGAAAAGGCATAATTTTAATACTTAAAACTCACATAAACATACTTAAAACTTCGCTAGAAAGTGCTCCAATTAGATCGAAATCAAGTCACTGCTACATAAAGAAAGGTTTAAAGTTTAGAAACTAAGCTACAACATTTAAAAAGTTTGATAGGAATTTAAAGTGTTTTATATCTATGGAATTTTATCCAAAAAGATTCAAACACTTGCTCGATGGAATTTAAACAAGCTTAAACTTTCATATTTGAAGCCGAAAGGAAGCCGGTAACCTTAAACAAAGGCAAAAGGGAGACTATGAGAAAAGTCATTGAATCAATTCTAATTGGAATAGAAACATTAATAAGCAAGATTCAGATTCTTACTAATCATTTTCTTCAAAATCATCCATGATAGATCCA
>NW_028325527.1:0-28752 GCF_027475165.1 Benincasa hispida
ATGATTTCTCGACCAAATTAACAGTGACTAATTGTTATAGGAATAAGAAATATTCTGGTGTAATGGTTGGTTGAGAGTGTTCAGTGAAGGGGCGATTGACCATCCTTTCGGTGGCTTTTATCCTAAATTATTGAAACATCATTGCAAAATTAGATGTGGAATGGGGTCATTTAATTTTTGCTAAAATTGATTGGATGTTTTAGAGTTATGCTAAAATCTAATGTAGATCAATTTGTTTCATTTCAACTAAATGTCAATTTCTGTTTTTTTCATCATTTTCCTTTACTTGTTTGACCGAATTTAATTATACAACTTGGAAAGATTCAATTAAAGCTATTTTTGTGGCAAACGACCTTAACTTCGTCTTGACTGTGGAGTGTTCTCCAGTCTCAACCCTTGATACAACACGAAGTGTTTGTGATGCATATGAAAGGTGGGAGTTGACATTTTGGGGAGCATACTTAATGTCTTAGCCAAAAGGTTTGAGAACATGGTCATGCATTTAAGATCATGCAATCAACAAAGGAGATGTTTGAGTGAAAGTTCTCATAATTCGAGCAGAAAGGGTTGGTATCGACGAAACTAATAATATTAGCTCCCTAAACAAACTCCGGTCCATATTGAATTTCAAGGGACTAATAAAGAAGGAAAATGTTGCCAACTCTCGTAAAGTTAATCAAAGAGGTTCTTCCTCTGAGATAAAACTTGGAACTTATTGTAGGATTGTATCAACAACAGCGGAAGCACAATGAACATCTAAGCATTCAAATTCACTAATTTTGGCATAATATAAAGTATGCTTCTGCAGAACAATGGGTTTCAAGACATACATCTTGTAGAACTTCTTCAAAGCTTCTTCTTCAACTGCAATCTTCTCCATATCTTATTGTAGACCACCTCAAGATCTTCCCCACTATTTTCTTAGTGCTCTAGATTGAGTTGTGGGACTCAAAAATAAGCTTGAATCAAGAGATGAAGGAGAAAAGTTCACTGCAGCAACCTTGTTGAAGAACCATTCTTCAAACCGAATTTTCTCTCAAAATTTTGTAGATTGCATGCTCGATTTTCACTCCAATCTTCTCATTATATTGTAGATCAACATGCAAAGAGAAAAGTTGCATGAGTTATAGCTCATGCTTGAAGAAGACAAGGCAAATGGTTGCTTCATGTGTGAGCTACTTCAAAGATGGATAATGGAAAAAACCATTTTTCCATTTAAGTGTTTTAGTTTTCTTTTCCTTTTTCAATTTTATCTAAAAATCAAATTTTGATTTAAAAAATCTATTTGATTTTAAAAATGAAAAATTAATTAATTTCATAAATTAATTATTAAATAAAACTTAATTAATTTAATATCAAATATTAAATTAATTTTAACACATATCCATCTTTATATATTTAAATCATATTTAAATATATAAATTCTCCTATTCCGTTTAATTCTAAAATTAAACATAATTATATCTCATATAATTACTAATTCCCTTAATTCTAATTTGAACGTTTCAAATTAACTTATCACGCTATTCTAGAGCTAGTCTGTTACGAGCTAGTAGAGGGACCTCGCGGACCTACAGATCATGGGCTCCAACGATCCGAGATTAATTGGCTAAACTCATTAGACCAAATTAATCTCCATTCGTTAACTAATGGGTCACTCCACTAAAGCCCATAGTTGCACTCCCCTCACTGTAGATATATTATGTCCACATGATTTAACCATAATCAGCAAGTCGACCTTTCACAGGTTGTTCGTAATAACGGCTGGGTCAAATATCTGTTTTACCCCCGAGATTACATCTTATTCCTCAAGTCCCTACTGATCCTCTAATGAACAACTGGTTTGTGATCCAATCACTAAACCAAACTTTCTCAGCTCAATGAGAGGGTGGGGCCCCTTATTCAAGACCTCGATTCAGTACTTGAAAGAACAAGCTTTCTCCTATCCCTAAATCGGGTATGCGTGAACTCTGTCTTGCACCCTATGTCCTCAGCTATCTATCCGGTCTTACTCTTGAAATGGGAGTCTTATTGAGTCAGTGCTGTTGAGCCAACCCTCAACTATGCAAATCTAAGGGCAATCCCGAATAAACAGGAGTTCATAGTTAGCTCAGGATTAAGATCGATTTACCTAGGTCATCTAGGTGAAATAGTAAGTTTTAAACAATAAACATCGTTATAAAGTAAGAGTGACTTATTTCTTGGTCATAATCTTATGCAAACTCATTGCATAGGACGCCCCCACTCCTCATATCATAACATGTACGAATTAGGATCACATCGTATGTAGCACTTTACAACTCTTTATAACAACTACGGATTAGGCCGCATCCAATGGTGTTACCAGAATAAGGTACCCAACCTCATTCATGGACCATAGATCATTTTGACTATTTACTCGAACCCGATCCACTCTTATGTCTCCACATAAAGTTCGAGTTCTTATACAATAGTCATGGGTCTTAGTTTATTGGATTTAGACTTTCATACAATTTATGAGATCAATAACAAGTATATTGATAATAGAAAGTGTTTATCATTTTACAAATTGCGAGTTTTTAGGACATAAAACCCAACACTTATGATAAGGGGTATAAAGTTGATCCCACCACTCTCTAGAAAAGGAAGAAAACTAATGATGGTAAATTTTATTTACTTGTCTTAAAGACATGCTTAGTAGAGAATGATGATTTTGCTTGGATACTTAATTCAGGGGCTACTAATCACGTATGTTCTTCCTATCAGGGATTTAATTCCTGGAGATAGTTGGTAGCTAGAGAGATGACTCTTCGAGTCGGTACTGTTAAGGCCATTTCAGCCATTGTCGTAAGTAGGCTTACGTTATTTCTAGACAAGAAATGATATATGTTATTAGATGATGTATATGTTTCTAATATCAAGAGGAACTTATCTCTATTTCTTGTCTAATTGAACAAAAGTATTCTCTATCATTCTCTGAAAATAAAGTGTTTATTTTTAAGAATGAAATGGAGATAGGCTTTGGTTAATGGAATGTAACTTGTATGTACTAAGGCTGTTAGTTACAAAGGTTGTTCTAAATATTGAAATATTCATAATGACAATAACTACTAAAAGACTAAGAGTTTCTCCTAAAGAAAATGTCCACCTTTCTCATCAAGATTAGGTCATATTAATCTCAATATGATTGAAAAGATTGGTGAAAAGTGGACTTCTAAATGGTTTAGAAGAAAACTCTTTACCTGTATGTAAGTCATGCCTTGAAGGCTTGACAAAATGACCTTTTACTGGAAAAGGTTATAGAGCCAAAAAGACCTTGGAGTTTATATATTTAGACCTCTGTGGTCCGACGAATGTAAGAGCAAGAAGTGGGTATAAATATTTTAATAGAGTAAATATACATGCAGCAGAAGAAATCAAAATCAATAAGCACTCTAATTACACTTCATTTGATCTTAAAAATAATGCAAGAAAACATTTTCAAAAGAGGGTTTCAAGATGAACAATACCTTTGAAGTAACTCTTCAATTTCAGCTCCTCTTCACAAAATTGGCCTCCAAAATGAACAGTAGACTACCGCAAGGATCTTCTCTACTATCCTCTAACTTGGATTGAGAGATGAAATATCTGAATTAGCTCAATTAGGTGAAAGGAGTGAGGAGGGTTTGAGAGAGAGTAAATTTTTCAGAAAAATTATTGCATGAATGCCTTCAAATCTGAGATTGAGAATGCTTTTAAGCATTTGATTCATGCAGGCACTAAGAGAATAAGGTTGAATGACATTTCAATCAGTACTATCCTAGCGGGACATGTGTTGATTAATGGATTAATCCAACAAATGTTGGATTAATCTACTAACTTTTATTTTTCTTTTCTTTTCTTTTTTTCAAATTCAATTTTCCAATTTTAATTTTCACCAAAATTAAAAATAAATCCAATTTCAAATATGAATTTGAATTTCAAAAATGGAAACAAAATTATTTAAATAATCAGTTAAACAAATTTAATTAATTAATTAATTAATAATTTAATATCAAATATTAAATTAATCAAACACCTAATTTATATATGAATCCTACTCATGTAATTTAATATTTAAATCAATATTTATATATTTTAATCTCTCCAATTACATTTAATTTTGACAAAATTAAACGTTTTAATTGTATCAAATACAATTAATCAAACCATAAATTGAATTTGAACACTTCAAATTCAAAACCCTAATTTCAAATTTGAACATTTCAAATCCGCTCAATTCTCTAATCCAAGATATAATTTTATGAGCTACTAGAGGGACCTTATGGACCTACAGGTCATGAGCTCCAATGATTTGAGATTAACTGGCTAAACTATTTAGATCGAATTAATCAATATTCGGTGACTACCGAAACACGCCACTATAACTTGATAGTTGCACTCTCCTCACTATAGATATATTTCTGTCCACTTTAACCATAATCAGTTAATCGATCCTTCATAGTTTTTTCCGTATTTACAACTAGGTCAAAATTAATGTTTTAGTCCTGTAAATACATTTTGCTCCTTAAGCACCCACTGATACGTTATTGAACAATTGGTTTATAGTCCAACTAATAAACCATGACCCTCTTGATCATGAGAGAGTGGGGACCCATTGTTCAAGACCAGGAATCAGTACTTAAGAGAACAATCTATCTGCTAACACTAAACCGGGTAGGAGTGAATTCCGTCTTGCAGAACTATGGTCCCAGTTATCTATTCGGTCTTATCCCCAAAATGGGAGGTTTATTGAGCAGTGTTGTTGGATTACTCTCACCTATGCAAATCAAAGGATAATTCCAAATAAACAGGAGTTCGTAGTTAGCTCAGGATTAAGATCGAGTTATCCTAGGTCATCCAATTTGAAATAGTTAGTTTTAATAGTAAACGGTTGTTATAAAGAAAATGACTATTTCGAGGTACGGTCTTATGCAAACATCCCTTACATAGGATGCCTCCACTCGCATGTCTCCACATGATTGATTTTGGGATCACATCATTTGTATCAGTATACAGAGTGGGCCACATCCAATAGTATTACCAGGATGAGATACCTAATCTCATCCATATACTTATAGACTATTTTGGTTATATACTAAAACTTGATCCACTTTTATGTCTCCACATAAAGTTAAAGTATTCATATTATAACCATAGATTTTTTTATTGGATTTTTATAACAGAATAAAATATCAATAAAAAATTATTGAATAAAATATTCAACAATATTTTTATTGATAAATAGAATATGTTTCTAACATTTACAAACTGCGAGTTTTAAGACATTCCCAACATATTTAATGTAACACCCCACACCTTTTTATTTATTTATTATTAATGTAAAACTTTTCCCCTTTTCAGTATTTGTCCTTAGTTGAAGGGCATGTTTGGAATTCCGAATTTAAAGTATGAATGCGAGGATTTAAGTGTTGTCATGGAATTTATTCACAAACTTTTCAATTTTCAAATGCAATTTAAAAAGTTATGGCAGGAATTAATTATTTTTGGAAAAAGGAAAGTGATTAAATAGTATAAAGTGGTTTAAGGAAAGGATTTAATTTAAAATATACTATTTTCCTTTATTAATATTATTATTATTATTAGTTTTTCTTTAAAAATAAAAAGGGCACCCCCCCATCTTCATCCCGAGCCGCTCCTCACAGCCATCCCTCACAGCCACCACCCCTCACGTCCGTCGGCAGTCACGATTCACAGCCGCCCAGATCGGACGCTGAACGTCTGCCGCCAGCCACGAATCCCAGCCGCTTGCATCCCTTTCTCTCTCGGCGACCCAAACCGCGCGACCTCTCCTTTCTCAGTCGCGTGTCTACACCTCACCTCACCGCCGGCCCTTCGCACGCCTCTGCTCACGCCGTGCGGTCGTCGTCGACTCTCAGCCGTCCGCGGGTGCCAGATCGAAGATCGTGGGTTCGACATTGTTGCTGATTCGTCTTGTCGTCCGGTGTTGCTTCTTCATCCGGCGTCGTTTCTTCATCCAACGCTGCCCAGCTCCTACCGTCGTCGCGGTTGCTGTCACACCTCTTTTGGGTAAGATTCTTAGTTTTAGGTGTTTTCCTGGGAGTTTGGGTGTGGTTTGTTTTGGAATAATTTTGGATTAAAATCCATTAAGTTTGGACTTGCAGAAGCGTTATTCAGAGGATCTTGAGGACATTGCTCATCGAGGAGTAGACTGATTTTTTCGTCAGGAATTGTTAAGTTTGGGTGAGTAGTTGGGCTGTTTGTCTTTTGGGTTAAGGGTACCTATAAGAAAATTAAGTTACTAATTTGGGACTAAAATCATGTTCAGATTGGCATTTTGGTATGAGTTCTAAAATCTGCTAAGAGGAAATTTTAGAGTCGAAATCTTGCGAGTTTCGTTTGGGTAAGTTTTGGGTGACCGTCTGATTTAAATTTTTATGTTGGGTTCTGATTCCAAAGACTGAAATTTAGTATTATGTCTGTATTTGGGGACTTAATTCAAGGTTTATTTTGTTGAAGAGCATTAGCTTCGATTAATATCTGAACTTGACTTCGAGGTAAGTAATCTTATCACTGGAACTGCCCACGGGCCAGGCTCTAGTTGTATGCTAGCATGATAAGTGTATGTTATGGTAAATGTTAGCATGTTGATTGACAGTATGACTTGAATCGAAGTATGTTCTAGCACAAATTCTGATTTATTTACATGCACACCTGAGTGCTTGATCGTTAGTATGTGATAGTATGTGTTTTCATATGTCGATCTAATCTGCTGGCGTTGAGGCATACTGTATGTTGTGGCTTTATGATGTAAGTTATACATGGATGATGTATAATATGTTGTTAAGAGTTATGGGTATATGATACAGCCATGGTGTTAAGGATTTTTTTTATGTATGCTTTAGAACCGTACCATGTTGAATTTTAGCACGTTAGGACTGTATGAATATCCTTATTGATTAGTTAGATGCCCACCAGTTTGTGTTTCCTTCGGGATTCACCAGTTTTGTGTTTCCTTCGGGATTCACCAGTTTTTGTTTCCTTCGGGATTCACCAGTTTTTTGTTTCCTTCGAGATTCACCAGTTTTGTGTTTCCTTCGGGATTTACCAGTTTTGTGTTTCCTTCGGGATTCACCAGTTTTGTGGGCATACTTAACTACAATAGGATAGGACTCAGTCTCTTATATGTTACATGCATTTATGTGCCATATGTGGGTATCTAGAGGACATAGATGCCTAGTCTGACCCCAGTGGTAGGGTTATTTACTGACTATTTCATAGTCATTCTTTCTTAAGTTGATGTTTCAGGTAAGGGTAGAGATGCACCGGTGATGGCGCAGCGGAATTCGTGATCGAGCCACTGGGATTAGTTTTTACACTTCCGCATCATGAGATTTAGAGTTCCTTTCATGTTTCCCTTAATGTTTAGTTTTGATGTTTGAAACTTAGTATTAAGAATTGTTTTTCATATGCACTTATTAACCTTTATGATTTATGGGTACACAACTATTGTTTTTAACAATTGCATTTATTAAATGTCTTTTGAACTTCTCTTGTTTTTAATTAGCATTTATTTCAAATAACTGAGCGTCGTTTTAAATTCTTTGCATGCATTTATTTTAGTAACGGCCTTACCTAGGTCCTAGGGGGTCGGGTCGTTACATTTAATCTCTTTCATAGATTATTATTCTAGATAGGGGTATCTATACCTAATGCAACACAAGTTTGAAGCACTTGAAAAGTTCACTGGACAACGGTCAAAACAATCCTTAATTATCTTCGGAGAACGAGGAACTATATGCTTGTGTATGAAGCTAAGGATTTGATACTTATAGGAGATTCTGACTTTCAGACTGATCGGAATTCTAAAAAATCCACATCAGGGTCAGTGTTTACTCTGAACGGAGGAGCTATAGTCTGGCGAAGCATCAAGCAAGAATGCATCGCAGACTCCATTATGGAAGTTGAATACGTACCTGCTTGTGAAGATGCTAAAGAGGTTGTCTGGCTAAAAAAGTTCTTTACTGATTTGGAAGTTGTTCCAAATATGTCTTTGAAGGATCCCTAATTGAAGGGAACCATGAGCGAAAGCAAGATCGTCTAATTCCTATTTTTCATTGAATGTAAGTTTTAACAGTAAATAAAGAACAAGATATGCATTTACATAAATTATAGCATGCTTTAACAAAAGAAAAACTTAGAGTTTCAGAAACTCGTACCTTTGAAAACTATCTTTAAGAATCCCTCGAATAGAATACGAACACAACCATAATGGTTTCCTTAGTATTCTCAGGCAGAGAGCCCATGAGTGGTGGGCTCTGGCTATTTTGGAATGAGGGAAATTAGATGAGTGGAGAGGAGGAAGTTTGTAGATTGTTCACCAACAACCCAAAACTTGCAAAACTCTTTCTGTCTTTTTCACAGTGTGTATAACCCAAAGAATGAGACTCTCGCCTCTCTTTCTAAAACCAAAAATACAGCAACCACTCACTTATATGGGTGGAGAGAAAAGAGGGGAAAGGAGTTGTAACTCCCTCCCTCATTTTAAAATAAAATTTAATATATTTATATATATATATAAAGCTATAATGTATCAAATACATTATAATAATTATATCACATATAATTGAAATAACTTAATTATATCATATATAATTAAATCCCTCTATTAATTTGAATGATTCAAATTAATCCAAAAACTGATTCTCATTTCATCCTATTGAGCTACCAAGGGGGCCTCATGGAATTGTAGTTTGAAGCTCCAACGATACATGAATAATTAATCAAACTCTTTAATTAAATTATTCACCATCTATTAACTATCGGATACTCCACTAAAGACCAACAGCTGCACTCTTTGCACTACAGATATATTTTTGTATCCATTTTATGTAACCAATCAATAGTACGATGACCCTTCACAAATTGCTCGTAAGTACAACTAGGCCAAAATCACCGTTTTGCCCCTGTAATTACATCTAACTCCTTAAGTACTATTGATCCCTCTAATGAACAATAGATAATAGTCCAACTATGATTAAACTTCTCTCAGGCCATGAGAGGGTGTGGCGCCACATTGTTCAAGCACCGGAATCAGCCCTTAAGGAAGCAATTTATCTACTTACCCTGACCTTGGAGAAGAAGTGAATTTCTTTTTATGTAGCTGTGTTCCCAGATCCTCAATCAGACGAATCCCCAAAATGGTAGGCTTATTGAGTTGGCGATTTGGCCACTCTCACCCATACAAATTAAAGTACTACCTTCATAAGCAGGAGTTCACAACTCACTCAGGATTTAGATCATGCTACCTATGGCCATCTTGGTGAAATGTAAGTCTCTATTATGAACGGTGTTATACAATGAGACTAAACATTTCGTGGTCCGGTCTTATACAAACTCCCAGCTCACATATCTATACATTAATGATCAGGATGAGATCATTTTTAGCACTTTACAATAATTGTAACACCTACAAATAGGCCATACTCGTAGTGTCACAAGGATAAGATACCCAATTTTATCCATCTACTACAGACCATTTAGGTTATCACTTAAACATGATCCACCCGTATGTCTCTACATACATGTTTAAGTTACAAGATAACCTTGAATGTTAGTTTATTGGTTTGTGGTTAATGCAACTAAAATATGAATAAAATATCATATATTTTATTAAATAGACAATGAGTTTGAATAAAATATCATATATTTTATTAAATAAAAAATAAGTTTGTTCAATACATTTACAAACTATAGAGCCCTACGAGATTTAGGGCATCAACCCCAAAAGTCTTTGCCCATCACACTTTATTGTGAGAACAGTGGTGCTGTGACAAATTCTAAGGAACTTAGAAGTCATCAAAGAGTCAAACACATTGAGCAGAAATACCACTTGTTCGAGAGATTGTGTAACAAGGTGACGTGATAGTCATGAAGATTGTTTCAGGGCACAACGTTGCTGATCTATTGACAAAGGCTCTCAGGGCTAAAGTATTTGAGGGTCATCTAGAAAGTCTTGGTCTATAGGATATGCGATATATTATCTAGGGCAAGTCGGAGATATAACTAGGGTATAGCGCATGCCCTAGTTTATTATATTTTTGTACTTTATTTGTATTGTATGTTTTACTACCTTAGCTTTAGGACAAATGGAAGATTGTTGGGGTTGGTGTTCTAAATCTCTCTTGTATTCCCATAGTTTTTAAACTCTGTAAACAAATTGTTATCAATAAAATAATTGTTATTTTATGTGTATATACTCAATCCAATAAACTAAGATCCTATGTTATCTTATGTAATTTAAACATGTATGTAGAGACATACAGGTGGATCATGTTTAAATGATAACCTGAATAGTCTATAGTAGATGGATAAGGTTAGGTACCTTATCTTGGTGACACTACGGATACGACCTGCTTTATAGTTGTTATAAGTGTTGTAAAGTGCTACAAATGATCTGACCCTAATCATTCATGTGAAGACATGTGAACGGAGGTATCTTATACGGAGATTTTATATAAGACCAAGCCATAAAATGAATAGTCTCTCTTTTATAACACTGTTGCTAGAAGAGATTTACATTTCACCATGATGACTATATATGATTTGACCTGAATCCTGAGTGAGTTGTGAATTCCTGCCTATGAGGGCGGACCTTTTTTTTTACATGGGTGAGAGTGGCCAGTTTCATCGACTCAATATGCCTACTATTTTAGGGACTCCGTCTGATTGGGGAATGGAAGCACAATTACACAAAAAGAAATTCACTCATTTCTATTAGTAGGGTAAGTAGATAAATTAATCCCTTAAAGGATGATTCTAGGGCTTGAACAATGAGGCGCCTCATCCTCTCCTGATCAAAGAGGGATTTGGTTATAGTTGGACTATAACTAATTGTTCATTAGAGGGATCAGTGGCACTTCAGGATTTAGATACTTACGAAAAATTTATGAAGGGTCAACGCACTTTTGATTGGTTATATCCAATGGATACAGAAATATATCTATAGTGCGAAGAGTGTAACTGTCAGTCTTTATTAGAGTGACTGACAGTTAATGGAGGTTGATTAATTTAACTAAAGAGTTTAATTAATTAATCAAGTAGCATTGGAGCTTCAATCTATAGGTCCATAAGGTCCCTTCGTTAGCTCAATTGGGATTAATGAGAATCAAATTAATTTTAGATTAATTTGAATTGTTCAAATTAATTAAAAGAAATTAATTATATGAGATATAATTAATATAATGTATATGATACATTATATAAAAACTATAGGTTAAAGTTAATGTGAATTTGATTCATATTAGTTCTATAGGTTTTGTGAGAGATTTATAGACCATAAGTTATATTATATGTGATATAATGTAACTATAGGTTTTATGCTATATGTGATATAACATGTAGTTTATTAATAAAATTGGTTTTATTAATTCTTTTTATTTAAAATTTAAATTAATTTAAATATTAAATAAAAGGGAGGAAGTTAATTTCATAACCTCCGCCCCTTTAATCTCTCATAACTTCTCAGTACGTAAGTGGGGGTAGTTTTTTTATGTTTGACAGAATATCACCTTCTTCCACACTCTGAATTTGAGTTTTTGAAGATATCTCTCACCCTTGGTGAAATACTTTGCAAAAAGTTTGTAGAGAAACTCTCACAAAAATTTTTCTTCCCTTTCCAAAATTATTCCTATTGCGAGCTCACAACTACGCACCGGTTCTCATCCTTGAGAATAACAAAGAAGGCCTTGTGGTAGTGTCCCGTTCTTGGTATTTCGGTGTTCACGAGGATCGAGGGAAGTGTTCAAAGATCCGTTCGTGTTCGTGTGATAGATCATAGAGAAAATTCATGAAGAAAATCGTTCTTCAAGGGTAAGTTTCAAAATCCCTTTTTTCCTCTTCAAAGCATGTTACAGTTTTAATTTTATATGGGATTCAATCCGTTCATTCGATACAAAGAGTTTGTATAAGATCGGACCGTGAAATGATTAGTCTCTTTTTATAACGTCGTTACTTGAAGAGATTAACATTTCAATAGGATGACCATAGGTGATTCGACCTTAATCCTGAGTGAGTTGTGAACTCCTCTCTATTAGAACGATCCTTTGATTTGTATCGGTAAGAGTGGCCAGATTTGTCGACTCAATAAGCCTACCATTTTGGGAATTTTTCCATGTAGGGACCTGAGAACACAACTACACAAGATAGAATTTACTCCTTATCATCTTTAGAATAAGTAGATGAATTACTCCCTTGATAGTTGATTCTAGGTCTTGAACAATGAGACCTCACTCTCTCACTTGAAGAACTATGAGGTCCCTAGTGGAAACGGGGATCGTTTCCAATTTTAAATTTCATAGAATACAAAAATTACAAAGAACAAAATTATGCATTATCATAGATTTTACAGCATGCAAAAGAACAGTATTAGAGAAGAAATTAGGGTTTGGATCATACTTACCCTTGAAGCCAATAATTCTTCACGATCTCCTCTCCACGACTGTTCAGGAACGAAAAACCAAAATGCCCACCACCACAAGATTTTCTTCTGTATTCTTCGTAGGGGTTGAGAATTAACAAAGTGTGTGAGCTCTACTATGATTTTGGAAGAGGGAGAGGATTTGAGAGAAGAGGAATTTTTCTGCAAGAGCAAATTATGTTGGGAGAAACTCCTTCAGACACCTGTCGGTGATCTCTTCTGTGAAGAAGATGAAACAATGTAAAAAAACCAACTCCCCACTACCACGATCTTTCTGAGAGTATTAAGGGGAGGGAAGTTGTAACTCCCTCCCTTTAATTTAAAATTAAATTAAATTAAATTTAATAAATAAAATATATATAATAACCAACTTATTTTATATATTATATATAAGTATATGTTATATCAAATATAACACATAGCCTATAGTTTACATTATATCAAATATAATATAACCTATAGTTTAACACTCAATAATTCATGGTATTTAATATAAATCTAATTTATATTAAATTTAACTATATGAATCTTATCCATACAATTAGTATTTGAATCATATTCAAATAATTAATTTCTCTCAAAATAAGCTTTATATTATAATGAATCAAATACATTATATGAATTGTATAACATATAATTAATTTAAATTAATTTTATATATAATTAATTTCCTCAATTGATGTGAACAATTCAAATTAATCCAAAATCAATTCTCAATAATACCTATTGAGTTACAGAGGGGACCTTATGGACCTGTAGATTGAAACTCCAATGGTACTTGAAAAATTAATTAAACTCATTTAATTAAATTTCTCAACATCCATTAACTGTCGATCACTCCACTAAAGACTGACAACTGCGCTCTTCGCACTACAAATATATTTTTGTATCCATTAGAAATAATCAGTCAGCAATGCGATGACCCTTCACAAATTGCTCATAAGTACAGTTGGGTCAAAATTACCGTTTTACTCATGTAGTTACATCTAACTCCTTAAGTACCACCGATCCCTCCAATGAACAATAAGTCATAGTCCAACTATGATCAAACCTCTCTCAGGCCAAGAAAGAATGTGGCACCACATTGTTCAAGCCCCGAAATCAGCTCTTAAGGGAGCAATTTATTTACTTACCCTGACATTAGGGAATGAGTGAATTTCATCTTGTATAGTTGTGTTCCCAGCTCTTCAATCAGATGAATCCCCAAAATGGTAGGCTTATTGAGTTAGCGATTTGGCCACTCTCAACTATACAAATTAGGGGTGATCATCGGTCAGTCGAGGTCGATATTTTGACCAGACCGACGTGCGAACCGACTAGAATCGGTTTAGAATCTGACCAAACCAGTCTCGACGTTCGACTGAGTAGAAACACGACCGGTCGGTCTGTCGGTTTGGTCGATTTTTTATTTTCCTTTTTTTTAAAAAAAATTATATTTATGTATTAAAATTCTTAGAAAAATTTCTATATTTAATAGTTAGTACTATTTAGTATTTGCTATTAGGTAAAAATTATATTTAGTTATAAATCATTATCGTTATAAATAGTATTTTTTTAATAAAAATAAAAAATCAACTATTTGTTAACTTCCTTATCAATCATGTTTAGTTTTCTCTCTTAATTTGTGATTGTGGTTCAGAATTCAAGATACTATTTCACATTTTATGGAACAGAGGTATTAAAAATAGAATATTGATATGATTTGATTTGATTTGACAATCCTTAATATTTAACAATTAACATGTCCATTGTTTGGGATTGTGTTCGCTTCGCTTAATTGCTTAAAGAAGCACATAATACATATTACATATATATTTGGAAACAAAACTAATATGAGAGTCGAGAGTGTACGTCACAAATAGAAATATCACATGACACATAGTCACATACAATAAAATTAGAAATTACAACATAAAGTCAATTGTCAAATACAACCAAATTACAATAAAACACAAATAGTAGTACGTCACAAATAGTCAAAGACAAATACAACCAAAATCAAATGATAAATGCTTAATCGATAACTGACAACTTTGCAAAATCTGGAAGGTCTTGAATCTCTTTTTCATTGTCCATAACTGCTCTAAATCCTATATAATTAAGATTAAGAAGTGAAAGACAACCTCATTAAGATTTTAAACTAACAAGTTACAACTACAAAATAAAAATGAATAAAGTTTAAAGTTAAACAATTGAATAAATACCTTCTTCAAATAATGAAGCTTCTTCCATGTCATGCTAAACTTCAAGATCTATTGGACCAGAATTTAGCCAATTTTGAGTACAAATGAGAGCCTCCGCTGTTTTTAGAGCCAATGAACAACGTGATGAATCAACAACACGTCCTCTTGTACTAAAAGCTTACTTAGATGCTACAATAGATACTGGAATTTCCAAAATATCTCTAGCCATACGACTAAGAACCTCAAACAGATGGCTGTTCATCTTCCACGATTGAAGTATGTCAAAATCACCTTCATTTTTAACATTGGCTTCCAACAAATAAATATCAATCTCTGACCCCTATTCGAAAGGTGTAGTCTCATTGCCTTCAAAATCAATATCAATTGTATCATAGACAAAATCTTCACCCACCTTTTCAGTTGGAACACAATCAATCATGGTCTCCAAGGCCGAGACAATTGGTGTATTAGTAGTAGTAGTACTCCTACTCCCACTCCCACTCTGAGTAGTACTATACTCATGAAAGAGATATCTACAACATTGCTCCACTACATTTCTCATAGATTTGGAAACCTCTGGCCCAAAAAATTTTTTAAGGCAAAAAGATACAAACCTTAGCTTTTTTCGATGATTTAGCACAATAGCAACATACAACAATAGATTTTTTTTCATTGTTCCCCCAATACTTCTCAAATTTGGCCTTCATGCTATTGGCCATTCCAACTAGCATTGCATTTACACTACCAACATTCAAACGTATACAATTCTGAACCACTGTAGTCTAATGAAAAACCATATTCGAAGTGGTGTACAAAGACCCTGAAATTTTCAACATCACATCATAAAAGACCTTTAAAAACCTAATCAACATCTTATCATTTGTCCAATCTTCCTTATTTGGTGACAAATCGTGTCTATAAGAAGCATCTTCATCTTCTAATCTATCAAAAGCCTTTTCAAACTTCACAGCTGCTGCAAGCATCAAATATGTAGAGTTCCATCTAGTGGGAACATCAAGACACACATAACTCTTGCAAGAAAAATTTTTCAATTTCAATACACTTTTTAAATTTCAAAAAACGTGCAGAAGAAGATCTTATAAATCATACCGCATATCGAATCCTTTCAATGCAATCATTATGTTCCTTAAAAGCATCACATACTATGAGATTTAATATATGAGCACAACAACGAACATGCATAAATTCTCCACCAAAAAATAATCCCTTATTGAATCTGTTCAGAAGATAAGCAACTGTAGTGTCATTCAAACTTGCATTATCAATCGTCAAAGTCATTACCCTTTCAATGCCCCAATCCTTCAAATTCTTTTCAATGGTTTTACCAATAGTATCATCTTTATGATTCTCAATTGGACAAAAACTAAGTATACTTTTATGTAGTCTCCAATCAAAATCTATGAAATGGGTAGTTAGTACCATGTAATTTATATTTTGTCCCGTGTCCAATAATCTGTAGTGAGAGAAACTCTATACTTCTTGTTCACAAACATATATTTCAAACATTTTTTCTCATTAACACACAACTTAAGCACATCTTTAGCCACAGTAAATCGAGACGGAACAACAAATCTAGGTTGATCTGCACATATTAATCTATTGAAAAATTTCTTAAATCCTTTACCCTCCACAAACTTGAATGGCAATTCATCAACAATTACCATTTCAAACAACGCTTCCCGACAACTCTCTAAACTATATGACTCACATACAAGTTGTGACGTATTATCCCCAACATTGTCTTTGTCTTTAGTTTTGAAAGCTAATGTCATTTGGGTTGGATCTCTTTTTTTCTGGTAAGGGTATTTTTTACAATTTTCCAAATGATTCTTCATAGTCCCAGTACCATTACATTTAGAATGACATGCATAGACAACTCCACAGTACTTACATTGAGCATGGGGGTCTTTAGGATCACCTTTTAGCCTCTTAAAATGATCCCAAACTATGGATTTTTTCATAACATTCCTTCTTTTTGGTGGATTTGGAACATTTGATGTCTCATTTGCTAAATCAACATCAAAGATATTTGTATTGGCATTCATTTCTGCATCTTGTTTATTTTTTGAAGCATGAATTGCAGTTCCATCAAACTCCATATCCGTTGAATCCATGTAGTTGAACCACACCATGTTGCGTCAGTATCACAATTCATAAAAACTCAAAAGTATTTTAGCTTTACAAAAACTCAAGTCTTAAAGTATTTACAAGAACTCAGATACTTAAAGTATTTACACTGCCTTCACATACTTTGATAACTCAAAATTATTCTCAATAAGATTGTTAAGTTCATGCCCACTAAGGATGGTTGGACAATTGTTTTAAAAAACTAATTTCCATTTTTGTTTTCAAAGTACAATTTGAAAATTCTAGTTGAATGACTTGTACAAAAATCAAGATTATGGCACTGGCCACTGTGTACAATACATTACAATCACTACCCACACATCCATAATTTTACATATAATAGGGAAGCATGGATACATGGGCAATCAAGTTCAAATGCACTGTGCAGATGATTTTTATTTGAATGTAAAAATAAGATGCTGGAACCGTGGAATGGATACAAACCTGTAGACTACTCAGCGATCGGCTGACGCTGGAATGGAAGGAAGAACAAAGAAGAACGAAGAAGATCGGCGACGGTTGGAATGGATCTGTAGGGTTGGCGCTGGAATCGAAGAAGAGCGAAGAAGAAAGAAGAAGAACGACGATAGGAATGGATTTGATGGCTAGCTGACTGAAACGGATTTGATGGCTGGCCGATTGGAACGAAGAAGATGGCTGGCTCGGTTAGCAGCTGGAACGAAGAAGAACGAAGATCGAAGAGGAAGCCTGCTCACTGCTCAATCGAAGTTAACGACCTGGAATCGAAGAGCGCTCAAGAAGAAAACAATCCCTAATTTTTTAAAATGGCAATATATATATATATGTACTTTAAATAATAAATCGATCGGGTCGGGTCGAGACTCGATCAATAACTTACCCTAACCGCCGCTAGAATCAGTTTTAAAAATTGAAAACCAACACCGACCGCTCTGAGTAGATTTTCAATCGTCCAACTCCATTTCGGCCGATTTAGGTCGATCATGTTCGTTTTTTTATCTAACATGCTCACCCTTAATACAAATCAAAGGACCGCCTTCATAGGTAGGAGTTTACAACTCACTCAGGATTCAGGTCATTTTACCTATGGTCATCCTGGTGAAATGTAAGTCTTTATTATTAAGGCCGTTATATAATGAGACTATTCATTTCATGGTCCGATCTTATACAAACCCCTTTGTAAAGAACACCATCGCTCATATGTCTCTACACGATTGATTAGGATCAAATCATTAGTAGCACTTTACAACAATTGTAACATCTACTTCGGCCGCATTCGTAGTGTCACCAGGATAAGGTAACCTTATCCTGCTACTACAGATCATTTAGGTTATGACTTAAACATGATCTACCTGTATGTCTCTACATACATGTTTAAGCTACAGAAGATAACCTTAGATGTTAGTTTATATTGGTTTTATAGGTTAATGCTACTAAATGTCGAATAAAATTCCTCAGATTTTATTAAATAAATAAATCGTTTGTACATTACAATTACAAAGTACAAGATCCACGAGATTAAGGCATCAATCTTAACAATCTCCCACTTGTTCTAAAGCTTGTGAGGTGTACATCATAAAAGTCATACTAATATAAAAGTACACAAAACAAGAAACTAGGGCATAAAACGTGCCCAATATAAAATCTCCCACTTTTCCTAGACTAGATATGGCATGTCCCGTAGACCCATACTCTGTAGCTGATCCTCAAACACCTTAGTCGTAAGGGCCTTTGTAAATAGATCAGCAACGTTGTGTGCCAAAGCTTTCTGCGTGACGATCATGCCCCCTCGATGCACAATCTCTTGAATGAGATGCCACTTCTGCTCTATGTGTTTCTCACATTTTTTACTCCTAGGCTCTCGGGAATTAGCCACAACACCACTATTATCACAATAAAGAGTGATGAAGTTTGACATGTCTGGAACCACTTCCAGATCAGCTAGGAATTTCCTGAGCCACACAGCTTCCTTGGCAACTTCACAAGCTGCTACATACTCAACCTGCATAGTGGAGTTAGCAATGCACCCTTGCTTGGTGCTCCTTCAGACTACTACTCCTCCATTAAGAGTGAAAACTGATCCTGATGTGAATTTTCTAGATTCCTTATCAGTCTGGAAATTAGAGTCTGTGTATCTTTTAAGGATCAAATCCTTAGAACCATAAACGAGCATGTAGTCCCTCGTTCTCCGAAGATACTTGAGAATGTTCTTAACGGCGGTCCAATGATTAAATTTTGGATTAGATTGATATCTACTGACTATCCCCACTACGTAGTAGATGTCAGGTCTAGTACATAACATCGCATACATCAGGCTACCAACAGCCGATGCATAAGGGATCTATCTCATTTTCTCAACCTCTTAAGGTATCTTAGGACACTGTTCCTTAGACAAAATGACTCCATGCTCAAAAGGGAACAAGCCTCTCTTAGAGTTATGGATCAAAATCTTAACAAGCATCTTGTCAATGTACGATGCCTAAGACAGGGACGGCGTTTTGTGTTGGGAATGTCCTAGAACTCGCTGTTCGTGTTAAACATTCTATTTCATCAATAATAATAACTTGTTCATTTTACATCTTATTATGAAAATCCAATAAACGCATCCTTGGCTATAGTCTGAATGCTGTAACTTTATGTAGTGACATAAAGAGGATCAAGTTGACAGTATATAGCCTAAATGGTCTAATAAGTATATGGATGAAATTGAGTATCTCATCTTGGTAACACTATTTGATGCGACCCACTCTGTAGTTGTTATAAAAAGTTGTAAGGTGATACAAACGATGTGATTCACAAATCATTCATGTTGAGACATGAGAGTGGGGGCATCCTATGCAATGAGTTTGCACATAGACTGGACCACAAAAATAGTCACTTTTCTTTATAACAATCGTTTACTGTTAAAACTGACTATTTCATTTATTATATAACCTAGGTTAACTCGATATTAATCCTGAGCTAGCTATGATCTTCTATTTTTTCGGGATTATCCTTTGATCTGCAAACGGTGAGAGTAGTCCAACAGCACTGCTCAATAAGCTTACCATTTTGGGGATAAGACCGGATGAATAGCTGGGGACATAGCCTTACAAAATGGAGTTCACTCATACCCTATTTAGGGTTAGCAGATAGGTTGTTCTCTTAAGTACTGATTCTAGGTCTTGAACAATCGAGGCCCTGCTTTCTCATGATAGAGAAAGGATATGATTCATAGAGATTATGAATCTGGATTGTTCATTAGAAGATCAGTAGGAACTTAAGGAGCAAGATGTATTCAAAGGGGTAAAACAGTATTTTTGACCTAGCTGTGATTACGAACAATCTATGAAGGATCGACTTACTGATTATGGTTATTAAGTGAACATAATATATCTATAGTGAGGGAAGTTCAACTATGGGCTATAGTGGAGTGTCTCATTAGTTAACAAATGGGGTTAAATCGGACTAATGAGTTTAGCCGATTAATCTCGAATCGTTGGAGCCCATGATCTGTAGGTCCATGAGGTACCCTACTAGCTCGTAAATAGATAAACTTTAGGGTAGCTTGAGAAATTAATTTGAAACATTCAAATTAAATGGAACAAGAGAATATATATTTAAATATGATTTAAATATATGAAGATGATAATTGTGCAAAAATTAATTTAATATTTGATATTAAATTAATTAATATTTTAAATTAATTTAAGAAAATCATGAATTAAAATGGTTTAGAAGTCATTTTATGTTTTAAAAGAAAAAAATGGAAAATCGTTTTGCATGGTTTCACAAAATGGAGATTGAATTTTCTCCATTACCTTCATTTTCATGCTCACACAAAGGCCATTATCCTTTCTACATTGATTCTCCAAGCATGAGCTGCAAGCCATGCACTCCACTTCTTTGCATGTTCATTTACAATATACAAAGAATATTGAAGTCATTTGAGAGGAATTAATGCAGAATTTTTTATAGAAAAATTTATGTGAGAAGAGATTGTCTTCTTTGTTCTGCTATTGTGAGTTCTTCTTGGTTATTCACTTCTTCAAGCTGTTCTTGAGTCCCACAACTCTACCTAAAGCTCCAAGAGGATAGTAGGGAAGGCTTTGAGGTGGTTCACGGTGATGTCAAGTGAAGACTGCTACTGTACACTTGTTTTCTTGGAGAGTTCTTCAAAGGTATGATTTTAAAACCCACTTTTTAGAAAACCATGCTTTAGTTTCTGCCAAAATTAGTGAATTTGAATACTTATGGATCCTTGATACTTCCGCTTCATGTTATTTAACTCTTTCATTTTGTTCTTTCAATCTCTAAAGATCTGAATGCCTAGAACAAATTGCACCTCTCCCAAATCTTTCATTTGGAATAGCCAATTTTTAATTTCAGTCAATAAACCTACATCATTCCCAATGAGTAAGATATCCGTCTACATATTACTCAAGAACAACTACTGAACTGTTGATGATTCTCTTGTAAACACAAGGCTCATCAACATTCTTATCAAAACCATAAGATTTGATAGCAGTATCAAATCCTATAGTGCAAAATTGAGAAGCTTGTTTCAATCCATAAATGGAACGACTAAGCCTACAAACTTTTTGCTTTTAACCTTGGGTTATGAATCCCTTAGGCTGCTCCATATATATGGTCTCCTCGAGATTTTCATTCAGAAAAGTAGTCTTGACATTCATTTGCCAAATATCATAGTAGACTTCAAAATGGCAATAGGTGAGAAAGCCTTCTCATAGTGAACTGCCTCAACTTAGGTATAACCTGTTGTCACAAGTCTAGCCTAGAAGGTCTGCACCTTCCCATGAGCACCCCATTTTATCTTGTAGATCCATTTGCAACCTATAGGTTTAACCCCATCAGGTTGATCTACAAGATCCCAAACCGTGTTGAAGTACATAGACTCCATTTCGAGATTCATAGCTTTGATCTATTCATCTTTGTCAACATCCTCCATTGCCTTCTTGTAAGACAATGAATTCTCAACATCTTCGTCTGCTACGATAGCTAGGGTTTCTGTTAAAACCATGTAGCGAATAGGCGGATTCGCAACCCTCCCACTACGTCGAGGCTCCTTCAACATTTAAAGTGGATTTGACCTACTAGATGAACCAACATCAACAACTCTTGTTAAGATATTGGGCTCTTCAACAACTCTTATTGAAGGTTCAGTCTTCACTTGAAAGTTTATTTAGCACTATATTATTGTGAGGTTTATGCTCCCTTATGAAGTTCTCTTCTAACAAAATAGCGTTTGTCGACACAAACATTTTATTATCTTTAGGATCATAGAAGTAACCACCTCCCGTTCCTTTAGGGTAACCTACAAATAAGCACAATTTTGTATGAGCTTCCAATTTTTTAGAACTTGCCTCAAGCACATATGTTGGGCAACCCCAGATCCTGAAATGGCGTAAACTACCTTTACGACCATTCCATAACTCCAAAGGTGTTCCAGTAACACTTTTTGATGGAACGCAGTACAAAATGTAAGCTGTAGTCTGTAGTGCATATCCCCAAACGAGTCAGGTAAGGAAGCATAACTCATCGTAGACTGAACCATGTCCAACAGGGTTCAATTTCTCCTTTTTGATACACAATTCTACTGAGGTGTACTAGGTGCCGAGAGTTGGGATACAATTCCATGTTCTATCAAATAGTCTTAGAATTTTAGATCCATATACTCTCCATCTCGATCAGATCGAAATGTTTTAATTGTGTTATTTAATGCATTTTCAATTTGAACCTTGTACTCCTTGAACTTTTCAAAGGCTTTAGACTTATGTTGCATTAAATAAAAATACCCAATCAAGAATAATCATCAGTAAAAGTGATGAAATATTCAAATCCTCTTCTTGCCTTAACAGTCATATGAACATAGAGATCTAAATGTACAAGTTCTAAGGGTTCTTTGGCCCTATGACATTTTCCAGTAAAAGATCTTTTAGTCGTTTTTGAAGGACAGTTTTGCCTTTAAGGCATGACTCACATACATGTAAAGAGTTTTCTTCTAACTCACTTAAAAGTCCATTCTTAACCAGTCTTTCAATCCTATTGAGATTTATGTGTCCTAATCTTAGGTGCCAAAGATGAGTATTTTCTTTAAGAGAAATTTTCTGTCTTTTATTCTGAATGACCGCAGTCTTAAACAGTTTAGTATTAAGGAGAGCTTTAATTGCTAACGCTCTTAGCACAAAGATTATCTTCGAGATTTGCGGAACAAATATATACTCCATTTTTATAAACAATCACTTTGTTTACATTAAAATATAAATAATATTTCTGTTCAAGCAAACATTTTACATAAATAGGTTCCTTTTCAAGCCCGAAACCACATAAATATTATCTGATAAAATATATGATTTCTGTAAACAAAGTCAAAGTCCCCCCCACTATTGTAGCTGAAACGACGTGCCGAGTTCCAAAACGCATCGTCATCTCCCCAGTCTCCAGTTGTTATCAGGAACTAATTCCCTAAAATAAAGAACAAACGTGGTTAGTGGCACTTGAATCTATTATCCAGGTGGAATCATCATTCTCCACTAAGCAAGTTTCCAATACAAGTAAATCATATTTATCTTGCTTGGCCTTCTTCTTTTTTGCCAAGTACTTAGGATAATTCCTCTTTCAATATCCCTTTTGGTTGTAATAGAAACAAATTTCCTTTGCAGCCTTAGCCTTCTTGCCCTTTTGGGCAGTAACTAATGGGTTAACTTTCCCTTTTCCACCTTTCTTCTTCTTCTACTTTTTGGTGCTAGAAGAAGAAGGCACAAACTTAGTTCCAGAGGTCGAACCTCTGAACCTTTTAGAGGAAAAGGTAACATTTGCCTCACCCTTCTATTCCTTGACTTTTATCAAGGATTGGAAAGTCTGTAGCTCGTTGAGCAAGGTGGCCAGGTTGTAGTCAATCCTGTTCATAACAACATTGCTATGAAACTGAAGGAAACTTTCAGTTAAAGTTTTCAGGATGAAGCTATCCTAACTAGCTTCATCAATGACAGACACATTCATCTCTGCCACGTTTAAGTGGACCATCATGCTGAGAACATGTTCTCAAACAAATGTCCCCTCTTGTATATGGGCATTGAAGATGAGTTTAAGAGCGTCATGCCTGATTTGTTGATAACGGGCAGAAATGCACGTTATTACAATGCAAAGATATAAAACAATGTAGGATTGCGACGATAAAAACATGTAAAATCGTGTCCAAAGGCATTAAGTTGAGAATATTGCGATCACATGTGCCTATCGCATTAAAGCAGCTAATTTACTTATTTTGTGCAGGAAAATGCGTTGGTGCAAAGCAAATTGCGATCCAAGGAATTCGGCGCCTGAGCGCATTAGAAGATTGCGACCGCAAAGCTATGCGATCGTATGCATTCGCAAAGATCTGCTCAAGAAGGTGGCCGCATAAAGACAGCGCATTAAGGTGAAGGCATAATAAATTATGATGGGACGGAAAGCTGACGACGGTCGAATTCGAATTTAGTTGACAAGCCGTTAACAACACATTATAGCAAGTACATTCAACTTTTCGGTGACCATTAATCTGCGCATCAGACAGAGATTTAATGACCTCCCATCATTGCAATCATTTGAGAGAAAAGCTTCTTCACCTTGAAGCTCTATAAATACCGAAGGCCACCACTGTTAAAGAAGTTCAGAGCTTTGGAGTTCCAGTTCCAGTTCTCCATATACATAGAAGATAGATCATAGGTAGACGTTAGTCGGTAATTCATATACTTAGAAGGCGGAGGTGAGCGAAGAAAGAAGACACTGAAAGATCATTCCTAGGTAGCTCGAAAGACTGTCGGGAAGTGCTGAGAACAGAGAGAGGGCTGACACTTGCGAAAGCAAGCACATTCTTTTGGGCAGAGTAGAGTAAAACACAGTGTAAAAGCCTCGAGGAGCAAGACATTGCTACCGGGCGTCCTATCCCTACTTTCCATTGTCATTTTGTACTCTGATTTTATTTATAAAATGGAATTTGCATCTCTACATCTGTTCAATCTCTTCACATTGCGCATGAGTAACTAAATTTCTGAATGGGTTGAGAAGCACTTAGCTAGCATGACCTAAGATCTTCATTTTATACGATCATCTTGTCTTATGTATGCGTCCATCACCCTTTAAAGATACTTGAGAGAGTAGTCTAAAAAAAGAACCTAGACTTGAGAGAGTCAGGTTAGAATCTAGGCTTGAGAAAGTCGGATTAGAACTGCATAAGCAAGAGATAGAGACTTAGAGATAAGTTCTGTTTGCTATCATGCATCGCATGCACCTAAAATTAGGATATGATAGTATGCGGCCGCCTTATATATGTGTGTATCATTTATCATCGCATAGACAAGAATAGAGGCTTAAGCATAAGTCCTATAGACATTATCGTATACATTGCATGCGTCCTAAACTAGGAACTATGGCATTTGCATTGAGAGATGACATGCTGTTGTGTGTGTAGCATGATCGCTTAACTTGAACGCAATCTTAGGAAATGTTAGCTAAAGCCCTTTTCAACCCGTTCCTCGCATACTCATTGTAACTTTCCTTGTCATTAACTCTTTACTCAACTCCGCCGCATAAAATTTATACTTTACACAACATACCAACCAAATATTTGTTTTTGTCACCGCAAAGGAATCAAAATTTACCGTCGCATATTGTCTCAGTAGTCCCTGTGTTCGACCCTGGACTTACAAGGAAACTTAGTAAGGTTTATACTTGGATTTTACTAGGAAAACTTGCATGTGCAACGCATAGTTCACCACCACAATTTCAAATCATTATTTTATCACATTCACAACACATCAGTTGTACAGACGGTTGTTTGAACATTCCTCACAAGGACTCCATGATCTCACAAATAGTGAGCATGGACTCATGCTTCTTGGTAGAGTGTCCGTGGGTTGGATTGAGTTAGATTTAAGGACTTTTTAGACACAACCCAATTATTCGGGTTGTAAATTTCTTCAAACCAAATAACCCTTATTAAAAAATGAACCCAACCCAACCCAATCATGAAATATTTGGATTGGGTTGGTTCGGATTATTCGGATCATTTATTTAAATATTTATTCTAAAAAAAAGTAAAATGTTAATATGTAAAAATTTGATTTAATTATTTTCATATATTGAACTAAAATTAAAAACTCAATTTCAATTTATATAATGAAAAATTTCTTTCCAAGGTGCTAAAAAACTATTTTTAAGAGTTGTTGGAAAATAAATTATCGAAAACATAAAGGAATTAAATGAAACTATAAAATAAATGAATCTATAATTGTACCATAAGTACAAAAAAAACATTTTAAAGTTAATGATAAGTTCGGGTTGGTTTGGGTTATTTAGGGGAATCCCTAAACCAACCCAACCAATAAAGTTTTCATTTATTTGAACTCAACCCAACCCAAATAAATTGATAATCGACCCAAACTGTATGGGTTGGGTTAGGTTAATCGGTTTTTCGGGTCATTGGGTTTTTTAAACACCCCAACTTCTTGGCTAAGACTCTAGAAAGGCTTGCTGATATACACTCAGGCCCTCCTAAACATTTCGAGCGGCATTTTGCGTTGGAGGATATTCCTCCACCAAGACAAATCTTAAATCATTGTGATTAGAAATGTATTAATAGTGTTTTTTCAGGTGATGTAATTTTCACCAATTAATTTGTCGGCAGCGAGCATATTTAATGTTGCGAAAGTCATTTTGGAAAAATTGTCGAAACATACAATTTATTTATATTAGTAATCCATGCATTACCCAATTTGAAAAACTAATCAAATTTAACAAAATAATATAGTGCACCTTATGTGACATCTATATTGCAATGATATTTTAGTGAGGTTGGGTAAAAACCACCATAGAGTGATCAAGTACCCCTTCACTGAAAAGAGACCATCTTAACCAATGTACAGAACGACTCCTTATTCTTGTAAATATTAGTCACTATTGTTCAGTCCAGAAATTGTTAACTAGCTTAACATTTTCTTGTAAGCGTAACCTTCATTTTAGATTTTAGAGTTTCGCCCCAATGAGCCAAATGTAGGGAAAAAGCGATTGGGGAAAAAACTAAAGCAACCTTATCCATTTCTGGAGTTTGAGTAAAGAATCATGAAAATGTCATCCGTAGGAGGATACAAGCAAAGGTGCCTCGAGGCTGAGCATGAAAATTACTACAAACTAATGAGAGAGACCGTGGGATGTGTTGACACATGTCCCACTCCCACTTACTGTAAACACTCTCTCCATTTACCTTGGTATTGACCTATACAAATATCACCCGTAGGGGGACACAAACAAAAGTGCCTCGAGACTAAATATAGATCTCACGGTATGAACTATGAGGGAGAAACGTGAAAAAGAAAAAATGAAGTATCATATACCCCATTTTCCTCCCATTAAGTGTTTTACCTAAGGTTAATTTAAACTTAGAAAAATACGGCTATTTATTTTACTAAGTGATTGTTTAAGTTTGCCCAAAAGTAGCACTTACTTTGGATAGTTAAATAATTTTGATTAATGTTCATTAAATATTTTAACAAATATTAATCAACAATTGCATGCTTGTAGCAAATCTATCTAATTTACCTTCCAAGTCAGTTCCCAGGTAGGGGTGTTCCATTTCTGTCAGCTTAAATATCCCAACCTAGACATAACTAGCCTTAGATAAAGGTCCCTTATAGATACATTTGTTACAATTTTAATCTTTTATTAAAATCAATTTAATCCTGTTAAACTAATTTCTAACCATATTAGAAATGTTGTGAACTTAGGTCTATGTGAATCATATTTTAAAACTATTTTTAGAAATGATTTTAACCTAAGTTTGCATGCAATTATGAATTATTGATTTTAATTTCTAATTTTATTTAATTATATTTATTGTAAAATAAATGAAACAAATTAAAACCATATATTGCATTTAATGACATACTTAGTAAAATTATAACATTTATAAAATTATCTAAAAAAGTTTCATGCTTCATGCAATCTCCATTTCATTACTTAACATACATGACAATTATATACTAAAGTAATGAGACAAAAGTAATAACATTCATACATACATCCAACTATATATTATAACTCTTATAATATAAATGATGCATGACAAAGTTATTATGCATGCAAACATATATTATAATACTTATATTATATGATGCATGAGCATGCTCTAAAATAAATCATGCAACTATATTATAACATTTATAATATTCATGATGCATGATTAATGCATAATTTATGGTGGGATTTTGCTATATGACATATATTATGACATATAAAACAATAAAATTAAACCATACATCACATGCATAATTTAAAGAACAATTTATGAATCGGGATTGGACTCCTAAACCATTAATTAAATTAATATAACATTTATATGAATTTAATTAATTAAAAAACTAATTATTACAACAAGAGGGCTACAAGAACCGGACCAAAAAATTTGAACCGAGCTGCTAACTGCTCAAACCAAGTGAATCGAACACAAGCTGGTTGATCCACAAATCGAACCACTCACGAACCGCGTCATTTTTTTCATCTTGGAAATTGCAAAGCTGTGACTTAGCATTGCAATGCTATGGAAAAAATCTTTATCCGCTTCTTCGCAGTGTTGCAATGATAGGGCACAACGATGCAACGTCGTTGTACAGTCGCCTACTGTACAGTCGCGAACTTCATCGTTTCTGCTCCGATTTAGGCCTTGTTTTCTCCAAAATGTCACTGGAAAACACACGAACAACACTAACAATGGATTACAGACTCGATTGAATAGTTATGCCCAAAACACTGGGCCCTTACAAAGCAAAATTGTAAATAAAAGTAGTAAAGCTACATACCAATCCCGAAAACATCCATAAATTGCAAATCATTCATTCATTCATCTGTTGGGGTTGATGCCCTAAATCTCGTAGGGTCCCATAGTTTGTAATTGTAATGTATAAACATTTTATTTATGTAATAAAACATGTTATGTTTTATTTCAAAATT
>NW_028325528.1:0-6706 GCF_027475165.1 Benincasa hispida
TTGGCTTGAGACCTAGCTTGACCCAAGGTTTGGCATGCGATGGTGTCATGCATGGACAAATAGGCCGAGAGATGGTTGAGTGATGGCCAAGGTGAAGGAAATCATATATGAGGATTTTCATGAGCAGTGGAAGGGATTGTTTAAAATTCCATTCGAATTGAACATAAAAAATTACAGTACAAGATAAAAAACTAATAAGTCATGCATAACAAGAAATTACAGCATACTTTAAGATGATACAAGGGATAGAGGATGCATACCTTTGAAGAAACATTCTTTATGAATCTCTTGATCAATCTACAAACATCCAAGACAGCCCTCGAATTCAACAAACAGAACTTAGCACGAACACAACGATTGGCCAACAGCTCCTTGAGACCAATCGAGTCCAACTCGATCCATGAACTTATTGAGGACACCACCACAATGGTTAACTTGGTATTCTCGGTATGAGAATCCAGGAGTTATGGGCTCTATATGATCTTTGCTTGAGGAAAAAACTAGAGGTCTACGATCGAGCAAGTAGGAGATAAGCAACTGGTCTATTGGATAGACGATGTGCTCAATCGTTTAGTAAATGGCAACCTATCGTATAGACTTAACAACTCGATTGTTTAGCTATGACCAGCTGAATGGCTATCATAGAGTCAAAGGTAAGCGATCGTTTAGTCTTTGCACATCTATGTTTAGTGAAACTCTTACACTTGATAGCTTATCCGTGAGTTCTTTCCAAATGAAGTAACTTCTAAATTTAGGAAAACAAATTTTCTTTTATCTCACGGTTACCTTAAAACCACCAATAACCTCCAACTCAACTGGTTATTAAAGAAAAAGAATTAATTATCACATATATATATATATATATATTATAAATAAATATGATAATAAACTCATCATATTATATTTATAACCTATAGTTTTAATATTTCATCTCATGAAACATACAAACCATAGCTCTTTTTCTATTTTATGGTACTTAATGTAAATCATATTTATATTGATTCCTCCACTTGATGTATCTCATACATCACACCAATTATATCATATATAATTGAATTTCCTCTTTTAATTTTAACACTTCAAACTAACCCCAAGAACTGATGCTCAACTTGAATCCATTGAGCTACCAAGGGGACCTTATAGACCTGTAGCTTGAAGCTCCAACGTTATGTGAATAACTGACTAAACTCTCTAGTCACAGGATCCATCATTCGTTAACTGTCGGACACTCCACTAAAGATCGACAGCTGTATTCTTCTCACTATAGATATATTTCTGTGTCCATATCAACCAATCAATAGTGCGATAACCTTTAACAGATCGTTTGTAAGTACAGTTAGGCATATTTACCGTTTTGTCTCTGTAGTTACGTCTAATTTCTTAAGTACCACTGATTCCTCTAATGAACAATGAGTCATAGTTTTACTATGACTGGGTTCTCTCTTCCAAAGAGAGGATGTGGCCACTATGTTCAAGACTCGGAATCAACCCTTAAGGGAATAATCTATCTACCTACCCCTGCTTCAGGGAAGAAGTGAATTTCGTCTTGTGTAACTGAGTTCCCAGCTCCCCAATCAGATAAATTCCCATAAAGGTAGGCTTGCTGAGTTGACAATCTGGCCACTCTCACCCATACTAATCAAAGGACCGCCCTCAAAGGCACGAGTTCCCAAAACACTCAGGATTAAGGTCATGTCACCTATGGTTGTTTAAGTGAGATGTAAGTCTCAATTATCAACGGTGTTATATAAAGAGACTAATCATCTCATGGTCCGGTCTTATACAAACTCTTTGTATAGGACACCCCCGCTCGCACGTCTCCACATGAATGGTCAAGATTAGACCATCGGTAGTAGTTCACAAACTTGTATACCTCTACAAAGTGGGTCGTATCCATATTGTCACTAGGATAAGGTATCCCTCATTTATCCTTATACTACATACCTTTTAGGTTATTACTTCAGGCATGATCTACTTGTATATCTCATATACATGCTTAAGTTTACATACAATAACCATGGATCTTTGTTTATTGGATGAGTAAATGCCAATAAAATAACTCTTATTTTATTCATAATAATGTTACAAAGTTTACAAACTATGAGACTCGGGGAGAATTGGGACACCAATCCCAACGTAAGGATACGAAAAACAAAGGGATAGGCATTGAAAAGCTTGCAACCATGTGATGGGACTAGGTTGGTACCATGCGATGGTTAGGGCATTTAAGGTTAGTTGGCACATAGGAGGGTGATGCGATCAAGTAAGCATGCGGCCATGTAATTTGAAGGATGCGATGACAAGGGAAACAGTGCCTCAACATCCACGAGTACTTCAATTTCTTGACCGCATATTTTCATGGTCCCATGCTACCTCAACATCTGCAATAGCCTCTGTTCTTTCAAGAAGTGCCATAAGGAGCTCCTCCGCAATGCCCTCCTCAGTAAGAGCCCTCGCAGCAAAAGGGGGTGTACCACCTTCTCCTTCACATTGTTTAATTCTTTTTGCAGTCATTCCAATTATTTTTTTTATATATATAGCTATACCTTTATATAAATATAAAGTTGAAGTACAAAACAACAATGCAAGAATAGAATAAAGAGCCTGGTAGCAATCTCTTGCCTCCCAGGTTTTTACACTGTCTTTTCTACTTGTGTTGAAAAGATAATCTCGCTCTCGTGAGAGTCGGCCCGCTCTCGGCTTCTATGCCTCTGGGTTCTGTCTCGAGTTTCCCTGAGCGATCTTCCAGCGTCTCTACTCTTCCCTTGCTTCACCTTAAAGATACAAGAAAACTATAGACAAAGACGTGCTGAGCTAACTAAACCCCTTTTCTAAAGGATGCCTTTGGTATTTATAGAGCTTTGAGATGAAGGGTGACTTCTCTCGTATGATTGCACAGATGGAATGGCTTTAATTCCCTGGCTGATGTGCCGAATATTTGTCACGAAAAGCTAAATATACTTGTTATTGTTAGTGGCTGTCAACTTAATTCGGATTCGACTGTCATCAGCTTTCTATCCTATCGTGATTAATTATGCCTTTCACCCAAATATGCCGACCAAGTTGTGTCGACCAAGTTGCGACAATCCTTCTTGAGAAAATGTTTGCGAACACAATCACCAAAAAGCCTTGCGGTAATGCTACGCTCGACCAATGATTTCCTGTGATCATTATTTTCGCTTTGCGTCAATGCATATTCAGCATAAAAATATAAAAAACCACTTTTTCTATGCAATGAACGCATATGATCGCAATGTAATAAACTTAATGCATTTTGGACACAATCTAACACATTTTATCAACGCAAGCCATCATTGTTTAAGAACTTAGCACTATGATAATGTGCATTTCTACCTATTATCAAGCGCCTTTCCTTTCTTTCCGAACATTTTACAAACCTCCTCCTTGCGCCCGACTCAACCCTGCATCCCCAGCAGCTTCCATCAGCCATCCATCTCCACCTCACTTTTCCCCGCAAACATCGTCCCATGTTGATGACGCACATGGTTTGGGAGCAGGCCCTTTCGCTCAGCACCAAACAGATGCAGGTCAGACATCAACGGTGCCACCTCCCACCGTATCCCTAGATGCTGCCCTCAAAGACATGTGAGGCTTCTTGTCACTAGAACAATCTTTCTTCCGCCATACATTGATGGAGTTGCGAGAGAGAAACATAGAGCTGCGTCAGGTGATGATCAACATTCAACGCAACATCTTTACCCTTCGCCTGAATCGAAGATATATGGCCGAACGCAACCACATGTACTTTAATTTCTTGATCACATATTTGCATGGTCCCGTGCTACCTCAACATCTGTAGCAGCCTCTATTCTTTCAAGAAGAGCCGCAAGGAGCTCCTTTGCAATGCCCTCCTTACCAAGAGCCCCTGCTGCAAAGTTAAATTTGGGGGTGTACTACCTTCTCGTTCATATTTTTTAATTCTTTTTACGGTCATTCCATTTTTTTTTTACATATAGCTATACCTTTGTATTCTCCTATACATCTTAAAATCTTTGTGTTTGCGATCATTATAATTCTTTATGTACTTAGACAACTTTTATATACATTGAGTGATTATTCTTTCCTTATGTCTTGGCCTCTTTATTTATATCATCCTTTGTAAATTTATTGCGGTATTTCCTATCTTTTCTTTTGCATTGTTTATTTGCATTCATGACGATTATTATGCATAACCTTAGCGCAATTTCTTTATATATTGCATTTTCTGCCTAACACTTAGACAACTCATCGCAATAGTTTCCACTTTACCTTCTCTATTACAAGACTCTGATCAAACTTCTTTTCAAAATTTTGACTAAGTGTTTTATCTTTTCTATCCAAAACAATGCAATGAGAACCTTGCGACTCTCTAAATTTGGGGGTGGGAAAGGTCTGAGCACATGCAATCATGCGGATGCATTCTTAAAAAAATGAAAAAAAAAACTCCACTATCAACGCAAGGGAAAATCCCAACCTAATAAGAGTTAAGTCATGAAAGGAACTTGCTCGAAGTTGAATGTTCACATGACACCCATGGGAGCAAGCCAAAAGGAATGTAGGTTACTAGGATTGACGCAATACAAAAATAAAATAAAAATAAAAGAGACAACTCCACTGACCAGCTAAAGTGAAAACTTGGCTAAGGATCAAGAGTTGAAGTTGAGCTTGGTACACAACCAAAGTTGGATGCTCGCATGACATCCATGGGAGCAAGCCAAAACGAAGGGTGTAACCATTATCAACGCTCTCTATAGGAAGACGCAAACTAGGCCACCACATAAAAGGCGCACTTCGCTGTTTTTTTACAAGAATAGGAAAAACATTCTTTTCAAAACAAGAAGAGAACTTTGAGCAGAGGTTTGTCTTAGGTAAGAATAAAGTAGAGCATGTTGAAGAAATGTTCAAAGGATAGAAGGAATTAGTGATTTTGAGAAATTATGTAGAGGTGGAGCATTTGGAATAGCCGATCGACGAAAAGTTAGGATAGGATTTGAGCTGAAGTGCCTTAGTAGAGGATATGCTTGAGGACAAGCATATATCTAAATTTGGGGGTGTGATATCTTGTAGAAATATAAGTTATTTATACCATCCTATTTAAAATATGCGGCAAAAAGAAAGAAAAAGTTGCGTCGAACATATAAAAATTGGCTTAGAAACGCAAAAGTTGCAAACTGTCGAAAACACACCCGCTAACCCCATTGTGATGGCAAAAAGGAATGTCTAAGTCTTAGTCTTGCAGGAAACAAGTCACTGCATGGACGATCACTCGAGGACAAAAAGAGCAACGCATTCGCATCAAATGCGACAGTTGATCGTGGACGCAAAAGAGCAACGCATTCGCACCAAATGTGACGGACAATCGATAAAAAGATCAATGCATTTGCACTGCATGCGGCGATCAATCGTAGATGAAAAGAGTGAAGCATTCGTGGGGATTTATGAAATTGTACAGCTTTTCTGTCGTACGATTTGACAAATTGAATGTGGAGCAGAGCGGACGTTTCCACTAAATCGTGGCAGAAAAAGTAACTTTTCAGAGCGGGACCACTGACGAAGGAAGTGCCAAGGTCTATAAATAGCTACATTAATTCCAAAGAAAAAAGGCTGGTCTGAAGAGACACTGAGAGAGAATTTGCGCTAGTCTATGTAACTTCTAGAGTAAAAGAGAGTTCCTATGCAATTTCTTTCATTAGGCATCAATTATTGGACTGAATCTGTCAATTTCTTAACCTATTAGAAAATCTAATAGCCCAATTAGCCAATTTTTATAAATCTAAATCAGCACTAATTCAGTGTAAAACTTTTCCTTCTCAGCGACGTACAAGTTAAAACTGAAAAACATTAAGAAAGGGATCAATTGTTGACACATACTACAAGCCGAAAATCCATATCTTATAGCATGATTTATTTGGGTAGGATTATAGTAGGACATACATGAATTTGGCCAGAAAAAGTCTAAAGCCTCAACATGCGATCCTAATACGCGCAAGGTAATCAATCAATATGGCATAGGCTATGACGATTTTGGAAACAAAAATTTCAACAAATTAATTTGTCAGAAAAATTCATCGAAACTCTATTAATATTAAAATGAATCAATCCAAAGAATTCACAAGAGTATAGCTAAATTAATTAGAAAACATTCAAGAAATTAACATAAGGCTCTTTCCTCAAAGAAATTATATAGAGATTACCTTAGACAAATCAAGAACGAACCTCCAATTAATCGATTACAACCCAAAAAAAATAAATAAAAACTAACCTAAAGATACTGAAAATTGAAGGAAAAGGAGGAAGAATGAAGATTAACCTCGGCCTCCATTGATTAAGACTCCAAAATTCGGCATGTTTTGACCTAAGGTTGAACAAATTATTTATAGAAATTGAGGCAGTGTCGCAACGCTGAAAGTATTGTTGCAACGCTCACTTGCGCGCGCTCAGCACCACTTCCGTCAAAAGTTTGCAGTGTTGCAACACTCTAAAGGAGCGTTGCAACACTGAGGCTTCTGTCCTCCAGCGTCAAGGTTGAGCATTGTGACAGTTGCAATGTTGATCATTTGGAGCATTGCAACGCTATGGGCAGCATTGCAACGCTCCTCTATACTTCAAGTTGCTACCTTTAAGCGTTGCACAAGCGTTAGTTTATGCAATTTAAGAGTGTTGTGATGATCCAATAGGGGCATTTTGGTCCTTTTTTATTCCTTTG
>NW_028325529.1:0-17382 GCF_027475165.1 Benincasa hispida
ATAATTCCAAAATTACAAGATCAATTCAAATGTACTGATCCAAAAATCACTAGACTACAATTCTATCCCCCACCACACATTGTTTTCAAGTATATAATCTATAATGGCTATGAACAAAGTATTTACACAAAAATTTTTTTGGACATTTCCATGTAGCCATACACAAAATTTACAGAAACAATTCCACATATGTCCATCAGATATAACGACCTAAAAATTCAGCTTACTCCACTTGTACTTCATCTAATTCAAGTTGCGAGTACGAGCTCCTCGTATCAATCTATAAAACATAAAAAATCAAATATACATTTTATGAAAAATAAAAATTGGTCATATTACACTATTTATAATGTTATAATATAAGTAGTTTAAAATATATTGTATATGTGATAATATTCTTGTCTTTAGTCACGATTTCTTGCATATATCTCATAACATAATATCCACATTCAACAATTCCCATTTGTAAAGGACACTATAGTACAAACCTAATAATACAATTTTTGAAATGCTCTTATACTTGCCTTTACTGCTTTCCATAATGTGGTTTTTGAGTCTTTTTTAAATTCTTTTGAGACTGAAAAATCATCATTATCCTACATTTTCCAAAGAGTATAGTATAATATTCAAAAAATGAAATAAACTTCACAAAAAAAAAAAAAAAAAAAAAACAGAAGACACAAACAAAGTTAGCTTATATGTTCTCAATGAGTCAAGATAATATACCACATCATCATACACATTAATAACAATTAATGACCAGTGATCACTAAATAAAATACAAAAGTAATTAGTATTTTTGCTACTATTGGAAATTTGAATTGAGTAAAATTCTACTTACCCTGGATTATAAGGAGCAATATCTAATTGATTTTTCTTTTGTTATTTGTTTTCCTCTTTGAAAATCAAGATATTTAGTTTTTTCAAATACAACCTCTTCGGACAAAGGTTCAGGAATACTTCCAAGTTCTCTCTAACCATCAAATAATATCTTTTGGCGTCGAAAAGGATGATTGTGTGTTAGAAATTTTCGATGTCCAAGGTGTGCCTTGTTTTTTTTTTTCTTTCTTTTTTTTTTCCCCATATTTCAATCTTATTAAAGATGTGTTATCTCCATAAATTAGACATGCCTTATGCCTTTGACACTACATTCACTAAGGTTTCCATATGCTAGAAGATCATTGATCGTCAACAATAGAATTGTTCTTATGTTGAATAGTTCCTCTTGATAAGCATCATAACATTGCACAACACTTTCCCACAGAAGTTTTAAATAATTAATCAATGGTTCTAAGTATATCCCAATGTCTGGTTGCTTTGGACCTGAAATCAATATTGTTAACATCATAAACTTTCTTTTCATAGACAACCATGAGTGAAGATTATAAATGACCATCACAATTGGCCAACAACTACACTTAGAGCTCATATCACTATGTGGATTTATTCTATCTGTTGACAATGCAGAACGAAGATTCCTAAGTTCAGAATTAAAGTCTGATCACATGGTGTCTACTAACTTCCAAGCTGTGGAATTTGCAGGGTGATTAATTTATCATCCATTTCTCTTTCATTAGCATGCCAAGTCAAGTTTTTAGCACACTCAATATTTCTAAACATCTGTTGAAATTGTGGAATAGTTAGAAAATATCACAATATTCTGGCAGGGATTTTTTTTTCTTATTTGTATCTTAACCATATGTCTACCTTGACTCACCGCATTCAGAGCACACAATTACATTGGCATATTCCTTTCGATACAAGCAACAATCATCAGGGCATGTATGAATCTTTTCATATTCCATTCCCAATACACCTAATGTTTTCTTTGCTTCATACATTGACGTATAGGGAACTCATTAGTAGAAGGTAAGATATCCTTTAATGCTTTATGTAGTTATGAGAAACTGATGTCACTCCATCCATGTCTAACTTTTAAGTTGTACAACTTTTCTAACGTAGACAACTTGGTGAATTTTTTGCATCCTTCATATAATGGTTTCTTAGCATCATTAAGTAAATTCTCAAATCCATTTGGATCTTTTGAATATTTTTCATGAGTAATTTCAACCATTTCTTTTATATTTCCAACATCATTATTTTCATACCTACACTTAGAGGATTCTCCATGTAAGGATGAACTAGGAAGTTCCTTACCATGCCAAAACCAAATCTTATAACTTTCATCCATGCCCTTAAAATAAAAATGTTCCCTAATATCATTGTTATTATACCTTTGAAAATTTTTCACATTTATAATAAGGACAACATATAGAAGTACTACTTGTATTGGAAAATCCAAATCTGATGAAGTTTTCCACAGCCAACCCAAACTCTTTAGATAATCTATTCTTTGTCATCCAACATTTATCCATACTTAGAACTCAAACTCTAAAAAACTCCTAGTAAATGCATAAATATCACATGGATTCCTAAATTTAAGAATCTCAAATAATAGAATAGAAGTTAAAATTCCAACACAAAAGTCATGGTTTATCAAGGAAAAGATCTTCACTTCGACTCTCAATACAACCTAAGAACTTCAAAAAATGCATATACCCAAAGAGAGATTGACGTAATTCGAACCCAATGGACAAGTTTTGTTGGCCGATTTGTGTAAGGATGTACTTCTTGTTTTTTTGTCTCAATAGAATGTAAATGCTAGCTTAGAATGAATGCAAATTTATCTAACCATGATCTGTTTATTGGAAGATTTATGTATAATTTTTTTGTTTATGGGGTATTTGGTGTAAGTATTCATGGAAGTACTAATTGATATTTGTGAATGAGAGAAATGATTATTATAGAGGTGGTTGATAATTATAATTATTGTTCTATGAAAGTGTATATCGGTATACAAATGTTGTAATTAGTGTGTTTATTTCATACTTGATGAGTATATAGAATGGATTGGAAATATTAATTCTTGTTTGTAGATAAATTATTATAGAAGTGTGCTTCATTGCAGGTAACTTTGTATTTAGTTTTGTGGTAGAGTGTATTGTTCTGTCTTTTGTTATATTTCAAGTTTGAGTTTGGTGAATTCATAGGTGGAAGACAAATATTGATGGCTTTTCATGCAAATTTTTTAATATTTTTTAATTAAAAACAATGACGAACATTTTCTGACCCAACACGAGACATAATGTTGTTTTTAACTTTTTGACCGATATTAAAAATGGATTCGACAACGGAATTTAAAAAAAACGGACAATAATTGAAAAAAACGGACATGGATTCTGGGCTTCAATATCGGTTTAAAGGGCTTCAATAGATTCTGGGCTTCAGTGGACAAACGACATTAAAGATAGTGTTATTAAAGCCCTTTAATGTCGGCATTAAAGACAATCGACATTAAAGGACTTTAATAACACTATCTTTAATGTCGGTTGTCAACCGACATTAAAGCCCAAAATTCTTGTAGTGTTTGCTTTGTCACATTTTTCCAACACTATGAATCCAATCCTATCATCTCTGTTTGGCATATGTGCAACAATCATATTACTTTTAAGTAAGGTACTTAATTAGTTATAGCCTACTTTCTCATTTTAGACCGGCGACAATATACGTACTACTTCACTCTCATTCATACAACTAAACTACTCATATTTTAGTTTACTTTCTCAGTTTTTGTCATTTAAAAATCTTTTAGTTTTCATACCCACCATTTCAATGCAAGAACAACATGGAGGCTTTAATTAAAAAGATATCTAAATCAATATAAGTCTAATATAGAAGACCCCAAGTCCCTGTAGAATAAATTCATCTATAAACATATATAGTAGTTGGAATTGAAAAATATATAGGTGCGCACCACTGGACGAACACGACTAGATGAAGTAATCTAGGAATGGACGGACCTGAGAACCACGATGCAAACGATGAAGTGAATGCCTGAGAATGGAGGCGAATGTTGCAGGATGGAGCTGAGAACCACGATGGAGACCAGTGGCTCGAACGACTCTTGAATGCTTGAAATGAATGGAGATGGATGCTCGAACGCTTGAACAAACGGACGGAGGGATGCTCGAACAGATGACGACTCGAACAGACGAAGGGAAGCTTGAATGGACAATGGCTTGAATAGACGGACGCTTGAACGACGATTCTTCTTGGGAGGAAAGGGACGATTGCAACTTTTTAGGAAAGGAAGGAACTGCTGTGAAGAAGAATAACATTAGGGCGCTTTTCTTGTTCCCTTTAAGTGAAACAATTAATATTTTATTATTTTCTAATTGAAAAATAATATTTTTCTTGATATTTAAAACGTGTCAATTAATAAGTCAATTATTCTTGATGTATTATTTGTGTTAGGCAAAAGCTTATTAACTCGACACTAATAAAGCGTTAGCCTTTGGTTCGCATGAAAAAATCTGAAACATTTCATGAATCTCCGCTTTTTGAACCCTTTTTCTTGACATTTTATTTTTTAAAAGGCCATTACTTGACGTATTTTTTTTTTTTTTAAAAAAGCATCAAGTAATAAAAGCGACAAGTGTCAAGTAACTCAACTTTATTAGTAGTGCAAGTTTCAATTAGCCATAGAAATATAGGACTAGTTGAAAGATGAGAAAAAGAGTTTCGTAAACCTCTCCCCGCCAGTTAAATAAAATTTATAAGTCATCGATCAAGAGCTTCAACTAACAAGTAGAATCAATAGCAAGAACGAGATTGAACCGCAAGAAGCCTAAGATAAAATCTCTCTAAACTAAATTAGTCTATGGAAAGCAGTAAAAAAGGGAGGTTTTTGGATTTGGTTCGATAGGAAAACTAAATTGCAGGAAATTAAATTGTAAAAAGTAAGGTAGATTGAGAGAGAGAGAGAGCGATACACGCGATCATGTTCGCCAATTAGGAGGCTATTGGACTATCTATGGATCAATTTATTGATTTATCATGCAATTGTTCATGGGTTATCTACTTATCAAGCCTATTCGAGTGTACATAAATCCGAACAAAATCCCTAGGGAAACTCGACGCGGATGTCAATTCCTAAATTAATTAAGTAGTGTCACATAAGCCTATTTACTAAGATAATCACATTAAGCTTTTGGATTGATTAGGAAATTAGGTTAAATTGGCCAAATCTAACCTCACGTATTTCATTCCTTAGATTTCGTTATCTTTCGCTAATGGGTGAACTTAGAATCCTAGCAATTGAATCATAACTATAACTAAAACCTATTGCTACTCAAATTAAGCATGCTTTAGATGCAATTACAAACACCTATAACATGCATAACGTGGGCATTCATGATTAAGATGTCAATTTAATCTACTATATATCCTAAATTTAAACAGGGAATAGAAAACAAGAAGAAACAGATAATACTAAAAGCATACATCAAAATCTCAAAAAATCCATAACAAAATTCCAAACAAACATCAAAATCGAAGTTGGGCCTTCAACTGTTCATCAAGATTTGAATCCCGATGTCGAAATATTCATTACAAGTAAAAATCTAAGGAAATCTCTTGAGTTTTAGCCAAGAATGGCCAAAATCGAGTTGAGAGCTCTCAAAATCGACCTAACTCTCCTTTTTCTTAACCTAAAATGAAGAGACTATTTATATGCATAGCGTCGCGGCAATGAGGGACAACATCACGATGCTAAAGACCCTGAAGGCTGCCTTGTCGAAGTGCAACACTGCGTGCCTGATGTCGCTCGATGCCTTGCGTTCATGTGCACCCCCTCGTTTGTTGTCTGTCGTGTGCACGCCTTCGCGCGACCTTACCTTTGTCGCATGCCCATGTAGCCCCATAGTGCCACAGGGGAGTTTTACGGTGCTGCCTCTAACTTTTCAAATTTAACCTCTGTTGGAAATGTCCTAAACTCGCAGTTCGTAAATGTTGTTAACATATTCTATTTATCAATAAAAATGTTGTTGAGTGTTCTATTCAATAAATTACTATTGATATTGCCTTCTTTTATAAAAATCCAATAAAAAAATCCATGATTATTGAAGAAAATTGGACATGAGGATTTTCATGAGCAGCGGAATGATCTTTCCAAATTTCATTCATATATGAACATTAACAATTACAGTACACAAACAGAAACATACTAGTCATACACAAACAGAAACATACTAGTCATGCATACAACGAAATTACAGCATGCTTTACTATGATCACGGGAAAGAATAACATATCTTTGAAGACTCATCTTCAATCTCCCTTGATAAAAAACGCTCGAATAGACTCCAAAACTGCAGCACACGAAGATCACGAACAATCGGCAACCACCACACAAACACCATGAACTCAACGAACGACCTCCAAATAACCTCGACTATGTCGAGTTGAGTATGACACCACCACAATGGCTACCTTGGTATTCTCGGTGTGAGAATCTAGAAGTGTGGGCTCTGTGTGGACTTGGTTAGAGGACGAGACTAGAGGAAGAACATGTTGGGGTTGATGCCCTAAAGTCTTGTGTCCTCTAGTTTGTAAACAGTTTGTACAAATGCTTGTGTTGTATAATATATGATATTTTACTTCACATCTTGTATTTTGCTCAGTTGCATGTTTTATTTGCTTTACCACAAATCAATAAACATAAAATCCTTGGTTATCTGTATGTAACTCAAGCATGTATGTGGTGATATACAAGTGGATCATGTCTTGAGTGATAACCAAAATGGTCTGTAGTATATGGATATAGGAGGAAAATCTTATCCTGGTAACGCTATGGATGCGGCCCGTTTTGTGGAATGGTCACAAGTGTTGTGACTTATCACGGATGATCTGATCCTGATCATTCGTGTTGGGGACATGCGAGCGGGGGCATCCTATACAAAGAGTTTATATAAGACCTGACCACGAAGTGTTAATGTCTCGTTATATAACACCGTTCATGACAGAGACTTCACTTCACTAGGATGACCATAGGTAACATGTCCTCAGTCCTGATTGAGTTTGGAACTCCTACCATTGAGGGCGGTCTTTTGATTTGTATGGGTGCGAGTGGCTAGGTCGCCAATTCAAACCTACCATTTTGGGGATTCATTTGATTTGGGAGCTGGGAACTCAGCTACACAAGATGGAATTCATTCCTTTCCCGAGGAAGGGGTAAGTAGATAAATAACTTCCTTAAGGACTGAGTCTAGGGCTTGAACGATGTGGCCCCACACACCTTCTCATGGCCCGAGAGGTGTGAGTGGCTAGGTCGCCAATTCAAACCTACCATTTTGGGGATTCATTTGATTTGGGAGCTGGGAACTCAGCTACACAAGATGGAATTCATTTCTTTCCCGAGGAAGGGGTAAGTAGATAAATAGCTCCCTTAAGGACTGATTCTGGGGCTTGAACGATGTGGCCCCACACACCTTCTCATGGCCTGAGAGATGTTCACACATAGTTGGACTATGTTGTATTGTTCATTAGAGGAATCAGTGGTACTTAAGGAGTGAGATGTACTTACGAGCATTTGTGAAGGGTCATCGTACTCATGATTGGTTATATCCGATGGACATAGAAATATATCTGTGGTAAGAAGAGTTCAGTTGTTGGTCTTTAGTGGAATGGCTGATAGTTAACGGATAGTGGATCTCGTGGCTAAAGAATTTAGTCAGCTATTCACGGACCGTTGGAGCTTCGAGCCATAGATCCATTAGGTCCCTTGAGTAGCATGGATAAAGTCAAGAATCAGTGTTTGAGTTAATTTGAAATGTTCAAATTGACAAGAGGAAGTTTGATTATATATGATATAATTGGACTGGTTAATTATATATGATATAATTGGCTAAATGTATGAGATACATTATTTTGGAGGAAATTAGATATAAATATGATTTATATCCAGTAGAGGAGAAATTACTATAGTAGATATGTGATATCAAACTATAGGGTAAAAATATAATATGATTATATTTATTAATAATTTAATTGGTTAATTATATGATATTTAACTTAAAATCTCTCTTGGACGTGCGTTAGTGGGAAAACAACATCGATTATTGTAACCGAAGAATAAAAATGAAATTTGGTTTCATTTTGAAAAGTTCAAAAAATTTCGGATTGATTTTGCGTTGGTGTGGAAACGTAAACGATCGCTTAAGTAGAGAGCCTATACGATAGTCGCTCATCGCCTAAACAATCACATACCTCATGCCTAAAGGATCGCACCTAATTCCTAAATGATTGGATAGCTTTCCTAAACCATTGTATAATGTGCCATGTTTGCTAAACGATCGCCTACCTTTTCCTAAACAATTGTTTAGTAAAATCTACACGATCAGTTCTTCCTCCTACCTCTACCAAACTCACCAAAGACTATGCTTTGGGTTCTCACTTCGAGAAAACCTAGGGCTCCTTTCTGGTGGTATCGTCCCCACTGCGTTCATTTGTTTGCGGTTGTTCGTGCTATTGTAGCCAACACATCTGCTGGGTGTTTGTTGATCAGGTAGAGGTCTTCCGCTGCATTGAGTTCCATAGCTTGAAGAGCGTCTTTAACTGGTATAACCCTTGTTATTTTTTGTTCAAGTATGTCGTTAATTACTATTTGTTTGCGTAACTGTGCATTTGAATGTATATGGTATATTTCGGTCACGGTGAAATTGGAGCGACCCGAACACGTTCATGGAACTCTTTGTTAAGAGATCCTTTAGAACAATCGTGTAAATGATTAAGCAAGTGGGAGATGTGAAAGTCTATCATATAAATGATGCCCAATCGTTTAGCAGAAGCTGCATGATTGTTTAGCTAATCGGCCAGCTGAGTGATCTATTGTATAGAAACACTCTATGATCGTCTAGTCTCTTTTCATCTATCGTTTAGTAAAACTAATTCACTTGATAGACATCATGAGTAATCTGAGAATGGAAACTCTCAATACTTTTAAATTTAAGAAAATATTTTTCCTTTTATCTCACGGTTACCATGAAACTATGAATAACCTCCTACTTAATTGATTATTAGAGAAAAAGAGATAATTATCCAATAATTAATATTATTATAAATATATATGATAATCAACTTACCATACTATATTTATAACCTATAGTTTTAATATTTCATCTCATGAAACATATAAACCATAGCTCTTTTTCTAATTCATGGTACTTAATGTAAATCTCATTTACATTAATCCTCTACTAGAGGTATCTCTTACATCACACCGATCATATCATATATAATCGAATTACCTCTTGTCAATTTGAACATTTCAAATCAACACTAAGAACTGATCCTCAACTTGAATGCATTGAGCTACTAAGGGGACCTTATGGACCTGTAGCTCGAAGCTCCAACGGTACGTGAATAACTGACTAAACTCTTTAGTCACGGGATCTACCATCCATTAACTTCCAGGCACTCTACTAAAGACTGATAATTGAACTCTCCCTACTATAGATATATTATGTGTCCATATCAACTAATCAATAGTGCGATAACCCTTCACAGATCGCTCATAAGTACAGCTCGACCAATAACCGTTATGCCCCTGTAGTTACATCTAACTTCTTAAGTATGACTGATCCCTTTAATGAACATAAGTACTATGACTGAGTCCTCTCTGCCAAAGAGATGTTGTAGCCACTATGTTTAAGACCCAGAATTAGCCCTTAAGGGAGCAATCTATCTACTTACCCCTATTTCGGGGAAGAAGTGAATTCCATCTTGTATAATTGAGTTCCCAGCTCCCAAATCAGACAAGTCCACAAAAAGATAGGCATGTTGAGTTGACAATCGGGCCATTCTTACCCATACTAATCAAAATATCGCCCTCAAAGGTAGGAGTTCCCAAAACATTCAGGAGGTCATGTCACCTATGGTTGTTTAGGTGAGATGTAACTCTCCAGTATCAACGGCGTTATATACAGGGATGAATCATCTCATGGTCCGGTCTTATACAAACTCTTTGTATAGGACACTCCCGCTCGCATGTCTCCACATGAATGGTCAGGATCTACCATCCGTAGTAGTTTATAATACTTGCAGACCTCTATAAATTAAGCCGTATCCGTAGTGTCACCAGGATCAAGAATCCCTCCTTAATCCTTATACTACAGACCTATTTAGATTATCACTTAAGGCATGATCCACTTGTATATCTCATATACATGCTTAAGTTTTCATACGATAATTATGGAACTTTGTTTATTGGATATGAGTAAATGCCAGATAAAATAACTTTTATTTTATTCATAACAATGTGTATATATTACAAACTACGAGACTTTGGGAGAATTAGGACATCAATTCTAATAGCTATAACATGAATACTTTAACTTTATGTGGTGACATAAAAGAGGATCAAGTTTTAGTATGTAGCCAAAATGATCTATAAGTATACAGACGAGATTGGGTACCTCATCCTGGTGACACTATTGGATATGACCCATTTTGTATAGTAGTACAAATGATGTGATCAAAAAATTATTCATGTGGAGACATGTGAGTGGGGGCATCCTATGCAATGAGTTTGCATAATACCGGACCTCGAAATAGTCACTTTTCTTTATAACAACTGTTTACTGTTAAAACTGACTATCTCAAACTTAATGACCTAAGGTAACTCGATCTTAATCCTAAGCTAACTATGAACTCTTTTTTATCTAGGATTATCCTTTGATCTGCATAGGTGAGAGTAGTTCAACAATATTGCTCAATAAGCGTCCCATTTTGGGGATAAGACTGGATAGATAGCTGGGGGCATAGCTTTGCAATATGGAATTCACTCCTACCTGATTTAGGGTTAGCAGATGGGTTGTTCTCTTAAGCACTGACTCCTTGTCTTGAACAATGGGTCCCCGCCCTCTCATGGAAGAGAGGGTTATGATTTATAACTTGGACTATAAATCAATAGAGGATCAGTGGGAGCTTAAGGAGCAAGATCTATTTATAGGGGTAAAATGGTAATCTTTGACCCAACTGTAAATACGAACGACTTGTGAAGGATTGACTTACCGATTATGATTAAAATGGACAGAAATATATCTACAGTGAGGAGAGTGCAACTATCGAGCTATAGTGGAATGTCTTGGTAGTTAAAGAATAGTGATTAATTTGGTTTAAAAAGTTTAACCAATTAATTGGAAATCGTTGGAGCTCATGATCTATAGATCCATAAGGTCCCTCTACTAGCTTGTATTTTGGATTAGTAAATTGAGTAATCTTGATGAGATTTGAAATTAGGATTTAGAATTTGAAATGTTCAAATTTAATTAGGGTTTCTATTAATTGTATTCGATACAATTGAAATGTTTAATTTTATCGAAATTAAACGAAATTGGAGAATCAATTGATGTTTAAATTATGATTTAAATATTGATTATATGAAATTAAATTCATTATAGTGAAATTAGTATTTTATTAATTTAATATAGATACTAAATTAAAAAAATTATTTAAAAAGTTTAATTAATTAGTTTTATTTAAAATTAATTAATTGAATTAATTTTTATAAAACTAATAAAACAAATAAATTAGTTTATTTGTAAATTTGATTTTAGAAATCATTTTTGAAAAAACCAACAAAATGAAAATTTCCAAAAGTTAGAAATTTCCACTATGGTGCAAGCACCTTATTCATCTAATTCCACACAAGCTTTGGAGTGTTGAGCTGAATGATTAGCCAAGCATTCAGAATTTCTACAAGATTTCTGTAAAATTCGAAATCCTCTCTCAAACCCTCTTCAGTCTTCATCAAATCCAACTCAATTTAGTGTTTCCACCACAAAATCCTTGCAAGAGAATAGTAGAGAAAATCTTCTTGGTGGTCTATTTGTAGATTGAAGTATCTTTACGTGGAACTCAGCTGGTTTTTGAAGAGTTTTCATCAAAGGTATCGTGTTCAGCAACCCCTCTTCTGTAATAGTTATTTTGAAGCATGTTTTCAACTCAAATTAAGTATAATTAGAGTGCTTATTGATTCTGATTTTCTTCGCTGCATGTTAATTTACTCTTTCAACCTCTTGTGGAAAAGCGTCGAGCATGGTGCTGGTATGCTACTGCGCTGCACTCTAGAGGCATTTTGGTCAATTTTGCTCTTTTGAAGCTTGATTACTTTTTTTAGCTCATAATTACTCCAAATTAACCCTAAATGACCGGTAACGGTCGATTCTACCTCTTAGGTGCTTGATACCTATAAAATAATTAATTAAACAGATAAAACCAAGTAACGACCTTGAATTAAGCGAAGCAAGATGACATTTTGGGTGCTATTACTAGATGCTTAGGCATCTTAAAGAACATGTGAAACAAGACTAAATAGAAGTAGTTTTTATCTGTCTGTAGCCAGGTCGAAGTCAACTGGATGCGGCCGTATAACTCAAAGTTTAAATTTTGTAGGTTGAAACTTGACTATCAATTCCTATTGTCATTTAATATTTATTTTAATATGCAATACATAGCAAAAAAAAAACTCACTTATTTTCACTAGTTACAATCAAGTTTATTACTTTTTCACAATGTATGCTTACATTAGACAACACAAAGCTATATTATTATCATCCATACACATTTGGTCGATCACAAGTCTAGAGGGTTTTGTGTATATGAAAGTGCTATATACATAACTATGTATACGAAAGAGTGCACATCTGGATACACTTAGAGAGGCTTAGGGTGTATGAAAGTGTTGTATAGTGGACTCAATGTGTATGAATATGATGCAGATCTAGGGGAAAGTTAACAAAGTGAGCCAAGAATGAAAAATCATTAAGTCGCTCTAGCTTGAAGTTTTTAATTTACCATTTGCATGTGATTGCATAGTCTGATCTCAATGTAGTGGGGTTACTTACTAAGTATTTTTAAATAATCATTCTTTTCTTAAAACATTTTTTTAGGCAAATGTTAGAACATAAAACACATTTGACGAGAAGATCTATTAACGGTGTCATAGGGCTGGTGTCATTACTTCCATTTAGTGTTATGTTTTCAATATATTTGGAACATGTTAATGTGAACTATTGAGTTTAGTCATTTTAAATTTCAATTTACATTTTAATTAATGTTTATTGTAATTAGAAGGAGATTTCATTTATGGATGAGTTGCAATAAGATTGAATTGCAAATATATTGAAATTGCTTTTGATCATGTTTACCTAGAATTACGAATCTATCATATTTTACTGTTACCGTTATCATTACCATTACTGCTTCTCCCTAACAACAACGGTAAAGGTAAAGGTAACAATAAATGTAGTAGATTCATAATTTTCATTCTTTTACAATAACAATCTTTATAACGATAAAAGTAGTGAGTCCCACGTAATTTTTAACAACAATCAAATTGAGTGCCTTTCATTCCTCAATTAGATTGTATGATTTGTTAACAAATTTTAAGGCGGGCTTCATAACTCATTACAATTATGGAAGGTAGGGAAACAACAACAAAAATAATACACTGAGACCCGCTTTTTACATTAACGTTGATAGTGTTGGGGATGATGCTCTAAAGTCTCGTGTCCTGTAGTTTATAAACACAGTTTTGTACGAACGCTTGTGATGTATAATATATGATATTTATTTCACTTCTTATCTTTAAACATTGGATGTTTTATTTGCTTTACTATAAACCAATAAACTAAAATCCCTGGTTGTCATTATGTAACTTAAGCATGTTTGTGGTGACATACAAGTGGATCATGTCTTAAGTGATAATTAAAATGGTCTATAGTATATGGATATAGGAGGGAAACCTTATCTTGGTAACGCTACGGATGCAGTTCGCTTTGTGGAATAATTACAAGTGTTGTGACTTGTTACAGATAGTCTGATCCTGATCATAAATGTGGGGATGTACAAGCGGGGGCGTCCTATACAAAGAGTTTGTATAAGACCTGACCACGAAGTGTTAACGTCTCATTATATAACGTCGTTCATGACAGAGACTTCACTTCACTAGGATGACCATAAGTAACATGACCTCAATCTTGAGTGAGTTGAGAACTCCTTCTTTTGAGGGCGGTCCTTTGAATTGCATGGGTGCGAGTGGCCAGGTTGTCGACTCAATCCTACCACTTTGGGGATTCATCTAATTTGGGAGCTGGGAACTCAGCTACATAAGATAGAATTTACTCCTTCCCCGAAGCAAGGGTAAATAGATAGATTGCTCCCGGGCTTGAACGATATGGTGCCACACACCTTCTCATGGCCCAAGAGGTGTCCACACATAGTAGGACTACATTGTATTGTTCATTAGAGGGACTAGTGGTACTTAAGAAGTTAGATGTAACTACAGGGGCAAAACGATAAATTGGCCCAACAGTACTTACGAGCATTTGTGAAGGGTTATCATACTATTGATTGGTTATATCCGATGGACACAAAAATATATCTGTGGTAAGAAGAGTTCAGCTGTCGGTCTTTAGTGGAATGCCTGGCAGTTAACGGATGATGGATCTCGTGGCTAAAGAATTTAGTCAGCTATTCACGTACCATTGGAGCTTCGAGTCGTAGGTCCATAAGGTCCTCTTGGTAGCTCAATGGATTCAAGTTGAGAATCATTTTTTGGGTCAATTTGAAATGTTCAAATTGACAAGAGAGAGTTTGATTATATATGATATGATTGAACTGGTTAATTATATATGATATGATTGACTTTATGTATGAGATACATTGATTGGAGGAAAATGGATATAAATATGATTTATATCTAATTGAGGAGAAAACATTATGGTTGATATATGATATTAAACAATAGGTTAATGAATATAATATGATTATATTTATTATTATTAATTGAACAAGGATAATTTGCCACCGTTTTCTCTGTAACTGTTCGTTAGTGGGAAGTTCCATTCAGTTTTCGTAACTGAAGAATAAAATGAAAATTGTTTTCATTTTGCAAAGATCACGGTTAATTGCTCACGAAGTGTTTGCTGCTTATCGCTTGGTAAATTGAGAGACTATACGATAGCTCGATTTTACTACACAATCGTATACATTCGTGCACCATCTTCTAAACGATCGTCTACCTTGTACTAAATGAAGTCTACTGCCGAGCATTTACTAAACGATCATATAGACGATCACTGCCTTTTTACTACACGATCGTGTACTTCACCTAAACGATCAAGCATTTTGTCTATACGATAAACTAAGCTTTCTCCTTGCTTGATCGTTGTATACGATCTGCTTTTCCTCCTCCTTTCTACCAAATCCGAACAGAGCCCACTCTTTGGATTCTCATACCGAGAATACTAAGGGTTCCAAGTGGTGGTGTCATCCCCATCTTTGTCTGTTCATGTGGAGGCCGTTCGTGTAGATGACCGGGGTGTTACTGATCGATAGGTTGACGTTCCAGCGAGAACGAGAGCATCTGTTCATGGAGAGAGCGAGATTTTCCAAGAAGAAAGTTCTTCAACTGGTAAGTTTTCTTGTTCTCGTGTTTGTTAATCTTAAAGCATGTCGGTAATTTTACAGTATGATGTATATCTGTTTGTTTGAATGTAAATGTGGTAGTTCTGTCACAATGCTTTTGGAATGATCTGCTTCCGCTCAGAGGTTCTCTTGTATAAGAGTTCCTTTCGATAGATTACCTTTCCAATGGTGTAAACTACTACAAGAATTCTGGGCTTTAATGTCAGTTTAAAACTGACATTAAAAGGATTTAATGTCGGTTGATAACCAACATTGAAGACCGTGTTATAAAAGGTCTTTAATGTCGGTTTTAAACTGACATTGTACACCATCTTTAATGTCATTTTAAAACCGACATTAAAGACAACCGGCATTAAAGGCCTTTTATAACACGATCTTCAATAGCCTTTTAATGTCAATTTTAAACCGACATCAAAGCCCAGAATTATTGTCGATTTTTTTCAATTATTGTCCGTTTTTTTCTAAATGTCATTGTCCAATCCACTTTTAATATTGGTCAAAAAATTAAAAATAACATTGTAATAATTTATCCACAGACGAGAATTGTTTTTATATATTAAGATCTCAACAAACATAAAAATTTAAATCTAAGTCTTGCTCACAAAGTATGAATAATAGTTAGCTCCCAAAGAGAAAAACAAAATTTGTACTTACAAAGCAGTTGTCTACTAACGTATTAAAAAAATTTCAAAATAAAATCTTAATTGCTTTTGTATATACAACTTAACTTTCAACAAATACAAAAAATTAACTTAAGATTGGGAGAGCTGATTGTCTACTTTAGAGTGTCATTACTATCGTCCCAAAAAATCTGCAAAGAAGACATGCTTGCTCAAGTATATAAAATCAAGAATAATTTAAAAATAAATGAATCATACTAAAAGAAATTACATGAAGTATGAAAACTATATTTATACAAACTTAACAAAAGGAATGAATGCAAAACTTGTTATTCTTTTCTCTATTCTATGGATGAGTTTGTTATGCCCTCTATCTAGAACCTCCCTGTACTTGTGCGAGTGATGTGATATGAGAGTGTATAAACAAATAAATATAAGTTGCCTTAATATAAGCAATTTATAAATACGAAAGAAATGAACTCAACCCATAAACAACTACCATAGCTGCACAATAGTCATTGTAATGATCCCAAATTTCAATGCTAACCTAAGGAACATTACCATATTGTAACCTATAACTAACTTTATAACTCTTATGTTTTAGAAAAATTTTGGCAACATGACAGCACTACCACAACAATACAAAAAGTTTTTACCTTACCACCTGTTCAAATAAATGCACTTCCAACAATATTCAAACAACCTTCTCTCAACAGAACAAACAACATAAACAACAATGATTTACAAAAACTCAGATCTGATTACTCACTTGACTTCAAATCTTAAAAGTTATCACATGGCCATTCGATCTTATACCTCTAGATTCGTGGACTCAGTTTCTATCAATAAAATGAAAATCCAAAACACAAAAACTCAGCAAAGTTCAAAATTCCATCAATCCAAACAAATATCACAGTATACCACAAAATCTACAAGCAAGCCATAGTTAGGAACAGCATAAATACTAAACAGTAAGCTAAATGAATGATAAAAGGAGATAAGAGAAGAAAAGTAAAATGAGAGAAATAGAGAGAGAGAGATATATATACCTTGCAGAATGTTACAATTAAGAAGTTTAGAAAATGAATGAGAGGAAGTGTGGTATTGACACAAAAATTCCATTACCATAAAGAGAACAAGACTTGAATAGCTTAAGTTCCTTCTCCATCCAAATTTAACATGTAGTTCTATGGAGCAATAACAAGATCTAAACATCCAGCAATCAATCAATAGATCAGGATTTAAACATAACTAAGTTAAGAAAACACCTCTCTCTTCTTGCATTTCTCATAAACATCAAAATGATGTTCTTGACATTTGCTCTTCTCCAAGCGATGTTCTTCAAGACCTATAATATTTGTGACCTATAGTATTTGGAAAAAGAGATTTTCTCTAATACGAAATTAAATTTTGTTGCTTCTTCAAGTTCATA
>NW_028325530.1:0-9774 GCF_027475165.1 Benincasa hispida
TGGGATTTATCTAAGCGATCGTGTAGATTTTTCTATACGATCGTGTAGTATTACTAAACGATTGTTTAGCTAATGCTAAGCGATGGGGTAAATCGTTTTCTCTATCACGTAGCATTGGTTGCTCGATCGCATAGGCGCTGGAGGTAGACGATCGTAATGGGAGCATGTGATACTCATTGTTTAGTAAAAGTCGCGCACTAGACGATCGTGTAGTTAGCAAGCCTGATTGCTTAGTTACTACCTATACGATCGCGCGTATACGATATGGAGGCACTAGTTAAGCGATCGTTTAGGCGATGGTGCTTTATCGCATCGTAGTCGTTTAGACGATCACAGAAGGTATGCATTATACGGAGCGCGCTAAGCGATCACGTACCTCAAGCTTCATCGTTTAGTAAAAGGTACACGATCGTGTAGTATTTGCTAAACGATCGTTTATCTCTAGGAGCATTGGTAAGCGATAGAACGAAGTGTTTGTTTTATCGTGTAGATGATTGCGAGGAGTTTAGTACACGATAGATGGAGACGCGTTGCTCCGCCCAGACGGTTCAAGACCCAATTCACCTGTTTGAACCAGAGACTCATTGTCTTTGTAATAGTTAGCTTTAATTTTGTGATTTTAAGGCAATTTTACCCGGTTCATCAACATTTATTTTTATACCTGTGATGTATAGTGCTTATATGCCAAAGTGTTTGACATATAGTTTAAAACCCACCTTAGGTTATGCAATTATTCATGCATCATGTATTATAAATGTTATAATTGATCGTTAAGAAATTACTTGAAAGCATGCGCATACATCATGAAATATAAGAGTTATATTTTGCATGCAGTAAGCATTATCATGCATCATCCTTTTATTATAAGTGTTATAGTCTAAGGGTGAATGGAAGCATGTTTTGCTTGTTTCATTGTTGTTTTGTATAAGTGTCATATAAAAGAAGTAGCAATGAATTGACAATGCATTGAGGACGACACTCGGGCTGTTTATAATCGTTATGAATGTCTTGCATGTGTTAGCTTAGCATTGTGGTTATGGTTTCTGTTTATAAGTGTTATAAAGGAAATTAGACCTAAAATCAATAAGAAAGAGTTGCATGCAGACTAAGGGTGAACTCAAGTTTTTTTAAAAGGGTTTTAAAATTGGATTGAGATAGACCTAAGTTCAAGTGGTTCTAAAGAGTTTAGTAACCTAGATTAATTTTTTTAAATCGGTTTAATAGGATTAAATTGGTTGGTATAAAAGATTAAATTTGTTTTAAATCTATCTATAAGGGGTCTTTTGTCTAAGACGGGTTCTGGCTAGGCTGGGGTTCTTAAGTTGACGGAAAGGTAACACCCCTACTTGGGGACCTACCTGAAAAGGTGAATTAGATAAATTTTCAACAAGCATGCGACAATTTGGTCAAAGACTCCGTTAAAGAGTTTAATGGATGATGATCAAAAGTTGTTTAACTATCCAAGGTAAAAGTTACTCTTAGGCAAACCTAAAAATCACTTAGTTAAAATCCTTAGTCGTGTTTTTTTCTAAGTAAGCTAAGCCCTAGGTTATAAAATACTCAGTGGGAGGAAGAGATGTATCTGATATGTCTATGATTCCAATCACGTTTCTCTCTGAATGTTCACACCGTGAAATTCATGCTTGGCCTCATGGTGCCCTGGGAGCATCTCCCTTTGGATGGTGTTTGCATAAGTCAATATCAAGGTGAACAGAGAGAGTGTTTATAGTAAGTGGGTGAAGGGTGTGTGTCAACACATCTTATGGTCTCTGTCATTAGTTCACACCGTGAGATCATTCTGTACTCCCTCGAGACGCCCTGGGAGCGTCCCCATTCGGATGGGTTTTGTGCAGTTGGTTAAGATCACAGTGAACTCTAGAAATGGATAGGGTTGCTTTAGGTTTTGTCTAAATCAGATTTTTTCCCTTCGGGTTGGCCTTTTGGGGTGGATCTCTAGGGCCTAAAATGGCAGGTCACACTTACGAGAGATGGTTAAGTAAGTTAATGATCTCTTGGCCAAATCAATCATGGCTAGTCGTTATAGGAGAAAGAGTTGCTCTGGTATTAATGACTGGTTGAGAACTTCTCAATTCAGAGGAGGGATAACTGACCTCCCTTTGGCACCTTTTGTCCTAAACCTTTGAAGCGTCATTGCAAAACTAGATGTCACACGGGGTTCATATTAGTTTTGTCAAAACCTTATTGGATGTTTTTTTTGTTTTACGGGTATTTGCTTAAAACCTAAGTAGGTCAATGTGTTTTTTCTTTTCAGCAATTCGTTAGTATTTTCATTTAGTGCTTTTAATATGACCAACTACATATAGTGGAAAGAATCATGTGAAATGTATTTCATGGAAAACGATCTCATATTTGTCATGGTTGAAGAGTGTCCTCAAGTCTCGACCCTTGTTGCACCGCAAAGTGTTCGTAATGCATATGAAGTGTGGATGAAGGCTAATTCATTGGCTCGACTTCACATTTTGGCTAACATACCTGATGTTTTTACCAAAAGGGTTAAGAACATGATTATTGCACACGAGATCATGGACTCACTACAAGATTTGTTTGAATGCCAGTTCTTACTTTTCAAGCAGAAAGGGATGGATGACAAAACCAATAGTGTCAGTTGTTCTGACACTGACCCCATTACTCTCCAAAAAAGGATACAAGATAGTAAATCTTATTTATTGAACTTGGAGACATGTTTGGTAGAGAATGATCATTCTGCTTGGATCCTTAATTCAGGTGCTACCAATCATGTCAGTTCCTCTTACCAAGGATTCAGTTCCTGGCAAATGTTGCCACAGGGAGAGATGACTCTACGAGTCGGTACTGATGAGGTTGTTTTAGCTGTTGCTGTAGGTAGGCTGAAGTTATTTGTTGACAAGAAACGTTATCTATTACTGGATAATGTTTTTGTAGTTCCTCATATTAAGAGGAACTTAATCTCGGTTTCTTGTCTTATTGAACAAGGCTATACTGTCTCCTTTTCCGATAATAAAGTGTTTATTTTCAAGAATGGAATGGAGATTGGTTATGATTCAATGGAAAGTAACTTATATGTACTAAGGTCGTTGGTCATAAAAGCCTTGTTTAACACTGAAATGTTCAGTACGGCAACAATAGCTAAAAGACCAAAAGTATCTCCTAAGGAAAACGCCCATCTTTGGCATCTAACGTTAGGTCACATCAACCTCAATAGGATTGAGAAGTTGGTGAAAAATAGACTTCTAAAGAGTTTAGAAGAAAACTCCTTTCCCGTATGTGAATCATGCCTCGAAGGCAAGATGACCAAACAACCTTTTTCTGGAAAAGGTTACAGAGGCAAGGAAGCCTTGGAGCTTGTACATTCAGACCTCTGTGGTCTGATGAATGTTAGAGCTCGGGATGGGTATGAATATTTCATCTCTTTCATAGATGATTATTCAAGGTTCGGGTATCTCTACCTAATGCAACGTAAGTCTGAAGCCCTTGACAAGTTCAAGGAGTATAAGGTTGAAGTTGAAAACTTGTTAGATAAGAAGATAAAAACACTACGATCTGATTGTGGTAGAGAGTATATTGACCTCCAATTCCAGAACTATATGATAGAACATCGGATTGTGTCCCAACTCTCGGCCCCTAGTACACCTCAGCAGAATGGTGTATCAGAAAGGAGAAACTAAACCTTGTTGGACATGGTTCGATCTATAATGAGTTATGCTCATCTTCCAGACTCGTTTTGGGGTTTTGCAGTGGAAACTGCATGTTATATCCTTAACAATGTTCTCTCAAAAAGTATTTCTGAAATACCTTTTGAGTTATGGAGAGATCGTAAAGGTAGTTTACACCACTTCAGAATTTAGGGTTGTCTGGCACATGTGCTAGTGACTAACCCAAAAAAGTTGAAACCACGTTCGAATGTCTGCCTCTTTGTAGACTACCCCAAGGAAACGAGAGGTGGACACTTCTATGATCCGAGTGAGAACAAATTGTTTGTTTCTACAAACGCTATCTTCTTGGAAGAAGACCACATGAAGGATCATAAGCCACGGAGTAAGCTCATTTTTCGTGAGATCTCTAGTGAAATTGAGACTGCTGAGGGTTCAACAAGAGTTGTTGAGCAGGCTGACAAATCAACAAGAGTTGTTGAGGCTGGTACATCTAGTCAACCAGCTCAAGAGTTGAGACTGCCTCGACATAGTGAGAGGGTTATGAACCCACCGGATCGCTACATGGGTTTGACTGAAGCCGAAAATGTCATTTCGAATGATGCAGTCAAGGATCCATTGTCTTTTAAGAGAGTAATGAAGGATGTTGACAAAGATAAATGGGTTAAGGCTATGAACCAGGAAATGGAGTCTATGTACTTCAATAACGTCTAGGAGCTTCTTGATCCACCTGATGGGGTAAGACCTATTTGGTGTAAGTGGATCTATAAGTGAAAGAGAGGTGTAGATGGAAAGGTGCAAACCGGTAAGGCTAGACTCCTGGCAAAGGATTATACCCAGGTTGAGGAAGTTGACTATGAGGAAACTTTCTCACCTGTTATCATGCTCAAGTCTATCTGGGTTCTTCTTTCCATAGCCACATTTTATGATTATGAAATATGGAAAATGGACATCAAGACTGCCTTTCTTAATGTTAATCTTGAGGAGACCATCTATAGGACTCAACCAGAGGGGTTCATAGTTCCAGATCAAAAGCAAAGAGTTTGCAAGCTTAATAGGTCTATTTATGGGCTAAAACAAGCATCTAGATCTTGGAACATCATATTTGACACTGCAGTCAAGTCGTTTGGTTTTGATCACAACATTGATAAGCCTTAAGAATACAAGAAGATCTTCCCATTTCCTTCGTGTAAGTGAAATTCCTTTTGAATCATTTTTCTATTGGTAATGTAATAAAGGCAATTAACGAGGGATATTCAAAGAATCTAGGAAGGAAGGATGAGCGGTTACTCTAGCAGCGGATACGTTCTAAACCGATTCTTTCACTATTCTATGACCCCCGGTTCACTTCACTCCCTAAAGGGGATCAATAGCTCAGTAGCTTTCCTAGTACTATATATGGATAATATCCTACTCATTGGGAATGATGTAGGGTATCTGACTGACATTAAGAAATGGCTAGCTGCCCAGTTCCAAATGAAAGATTTTTGTGAGGCACAGTATGTTCTAGGGATCCAGATAATATGGGACCGTAAGAATAAACAGTTAGCCCTGTCTCAGGCATCAAACATTGATCAAATGTTGATTAAGTACAGGATGCAGGATTCCAAGAGGGGTTTGTTACCCTTCAGGCATGGAATCGTGTTGTCTAAAGATCAATGTCCTAAGACACCTCAAGAGGTTGAGGAGATGAGACAGATTCCCTATGCTTCTGTTGTAGGAAGCTTGATGTATGCAATGTTGTATACCAGACCCGACATTTGCTATGTAGTAGGGATTGTCGGTTGGTATCAGTCCAATCCAGGATTTGATCTCTGGACGGCGGTCAAGACAATCCTCAAGTATCTTCGGAGAACGAGGAACTACATACTCATGTATGGAGATAAGAATCTGATCCTTACAGGATACACAGACTCTAACTTTCAAACCGATAGAGATTCTCGAAAATCAACATCAGGGTTAGTTTTCACTCTGAATGGAGGGGCTGTAGTCTTGCGAAGCATCAAGTAAGGATGTATCGCAGACTCCACTATGGAAGCCGAATACATAGCCACTTGTGAAATAGCTAAGAAGATTGTTTGGCTGAGGAAATTCCTTTCAAATTTGGAAGTTGTTCCAAATATGGATTTTCCTATCACTCTTTAATGTGATAATAGTGGGGCTATAGCAAATTCGAAGGAGCCTCGGAGTCATCGTCAGGGTAACCACATCGAATGGACATATCACCTAATATGGGAGATTGTACATCACGGTGATGTGATAGTCACGAAGATCACATCGGGGCACAATCTTGCTAATCTCTTTACAAAGGCCCTCATGGCTAAAGCGTTCGAGGGTCACCTGGAGAGTCTGGGTATGACATGCGACATCTTGTCTAGGGCAAGTGGGAGATGATACTGAGGTATGCCCTAGTTTATTGTATATTATACATATTTTTTATTGTATTGTATGTTAGTCTCCCGAGTCATTAGGACAAGTGGGAGATTATTGGGAATGGTGTCCTAATTCTCCCGGAGTCTCATTGTCTGTAATGATACACATTGTTTGATGAATAAAATAAATGTTATTTCATTCTGGCATTTACTCATATCCAATAAACAAAGCTCCTTAGTTATCTTTTGTGAACTTAAGCATGTATATGTGATATACAAGTGGATCATGACTTAAGTGATAACCTAAATAGGTCTGTAGTATAAGGATTAAGGTGGGATACCTGATTCTGGTGACACTGCGGATACGGCCCGCTTTGTAGAGGTTTGCAAGTGTTGTAAACTACTACAAATGGTAGATCCTGACCATTCATATGGAAATGTGCGAGCGGGGGTGTCCTATACAAAGAGTTTGTATAAGACCGGACCACGAGATGACTAGATTTTGTAAATAACGTCGTTGATACTGGAGACTTACATTTCACCTAAACATCCATAGGTGACACGACCTCAATCCTAAGAGTTTTAGGAACTTCTGCCTTCAAGGGTGGACCTTTGATTAATATGGGTGAGAGTGGCCAGATTACCAACTCAACATGCCTACCTTTTTGGGGACTTGTTTGATTTGAGAGCTGGGAACTCAATCCACAAGATGGAATTCACTCCTATCCCGATACAGGGATAAGTAGAGAGATTGCTCTCTTAAGGGCTGATTCCGGGGCTTGAACATAGTGGTCACAACTTCTCTTTGGAAAAGAGGACTCGGTCATAGTAGGACAATGACTTATATTCATTAGAGGGATCAGTGGTACTTAAGAAGTTAGATGTAACATAGGGGCATAACGGTTACTGGCCGAGCTGTACATACGAGCGATCTATGAAGGGTTTTCACAGCTGATTGGTTAAGATGGACACATAATATATCTGTGGTAAGGAGAGTTTAGCTATCGGTCTTTAGTGAAGTGTCTGGTAGTTAACGGATGGTGGATTCCGTGAATAAAGAGTTTAGTCAGTTATTCACGTACCGTTGGAGCTTCGAGCTATAGGTCCATGAGGTCCCCTTGGTAGCTCAATGGATTTAATTGAGGATCAATTCTTGGTGTTGATTTAAAATGTTCAAATTGACAAGAGGTCATTATATTATATATGATATGATCGGTATGATGTATAAGATACATCTAATGGAGGATTAATGTCAATGAGATTTACATTAAGTACCACGGAATAGAAAAGGAGCTATGGTTTATATGTTTCATGAGATGAAATATTAAAACTATAGGTTATAAATATAGTATGATAAGTTGGTTATCATTTATATTTATAATAATATTAATTATTGGATAATTAAATCTTTTTCTCTATTAACCAATTGAGTAGGAGGTTATTGGTGGTTTCATGGTAATCGTGAGATAAAAGGAAAATTGTTTTCCTAATTTTAGTAAGTTTTGCAAAATTATTTTTTGAGATTTTTCTCGCTCATAAAATAATCTCATGAAACAGAAGTTGTCAAGTAAATAAGATTTACTAAGCGACAACTTGGAGCAAGTTAAACGATCGTGTAGTGTTTGTAGGCAATAGACACGCGACTAAGCGATGAGCTATGATTGGGCATCGACCTATACGATAGGTTCAACCTTCTCCCACTTGCTCAATCATTTACTCGATTGTTGTTTCCTCCGTCTTCTACCTCAAACCAAGTCCACATAAAGCTCACACTCTGGATTCTCATACCGAGAATACCAAGGTAGCCTTCTTGGTGGTGTCATACTCAACTCGACATCGTCGAGGTTCCATTGAGGCTGTTCGTGCTGTTAGGGTATTCGTGACCTAGGTGATCGCTGAGTTCGAGTGCGCAGTGCTTGTGCAATGTAGGTCATATTGGATGAACGTTCGAGGTTGCTGTGTTCGAGCGTTCGTGATTAAGGTGCTTGGCGATGAGCCTACAAATGTGTGTAGAGTTTCTCCTTGATTTTTTGTATTATCATGCTGTAATTTCAGGAATGAATGCATAACCGTATGTTTCTGTTTATGACTATAATTGTAAAGTTCATATATGATTGTAATTTGGAATGATCTTTCCACTACTCATGGAAATCCTCGTGCATGATTTCCTTCAGGTCTATCCCAACCCAATTTTAAAACCCTTTTAAAAAAACTTTAATTCTAATTTCCTTTATAACATTTATAAACGGAAACAACCAAAACCACAATGCTAAGCTAAGACATGCAAGGCCTTCATAACGATTATAAACAGCCTAAGTGTCATGCTCAATGCATTGTTCATTTATTGCTACTTCTTTTATATAATACTTATACAAAACAGCAATGAAACAAGCATAACATGCTTCCATTCACCTTTAGACTATAACACTTTTAATAAAAGGATGATACATGATAATGCTCATTGCATGCAAAATATAACTCTAATATTTTATGATACATGCGCATGCTTTCATGTAATTTCTTCATGCAATATTATAATATTTATAATTCATGATACATTAATAACGGCACAATCTACGGTGGGTTTTAAACTATATGTCAAACACTTTGCCATATAAGCACCATACATCACATGTATAATAAGCAAATGTTGATGAATCGGGTAAGATTGCCTCAAATGCAAAAACAAAAGCTAATTGTTACAAAAACAAGGAGTCACTAGTTCAAATAGATGAACCGGGTCTTGAACCATCTGGGCGAAGCAACGCGTCTCCAACCATCGTGTACTAAACTCCCCACGATCATCTACACGATAGAACAAACGTTTCGCTCTATCGTTTACCAACGCTCCCAAAGTTAAACGATCATTTAGCAACGATCGTGTACCTTTTTCTAAGCAATGAACCCGAGGTACGCGATCGCTAGCGCGCTCCGTACAACGCACGCCTTACACAATCATCTAAACGATTACGATGCGGCTAAACACCATCGCCTAAATGATCACTTAGCTAGCGCCTTCATATCATAAACCGCACGATCGTGTAGGTAGTAACTAAGCGATGAGGCTTGCTAACTACACGATCGTCTAGTGTGCATCTTTTACTAAATGATGAGCATCACATGCTCCCACTATGATTGTCTACCTCCAGTCCCTACGCAGTCGAGTAACCAACGCTACGCAATAGAGTAAATGATTTACTCTACCATTTAGCATTAGCTAAACAATCGTTTAGTAAATACTACACGAACGTATAGAAAAAACTACACTACCACTTAGATAAATCCCAATGATAGTTTACCTTAAGCTACACGATACGACCAACTCTTGGTCTTTTTTCTCGTTGAGAACCGCATCTTCATGCTTCGAAACTTCATCACGAACGACTCAACTAACTCAAACTCTTTGAATTACAGACTTGATTACAAGTTAATTACGTCCAAAAAACATAGGGGCCCTTACAAATTAACACTTTGCAATTGAAGAAAGCTTTAAATAAAGGCAATTAAACTCGAAACATTCATCAACTACGTCCACAAATACACTTAACAATTAAACACAAATGCAGAAAACCCACTATGATTATAAAAGAAGTTCAAAACAAAATTGCAATTTGGAATATCAGAACAACAATTCGTTTTTTCTATTCAATTTGCAATATCATAACAATTCGTCTTAACAATTAAACACAAGTTCAAAACAAAATTGCAATTTGGAATATCAGAACAATAAAATTGCATTTTGGAATATCAAA
>NW_028325531.1:0-4274 GCF_027475165.1 Benincasa hispida
TCAAAGCACTCTTTCTATATAATAATAATAAAAATAATAAAACTCAAAGCATTTTTTGTGTTTTAATTTTCTTACTCCTTTACACATGTATATCTTCAAGTTTTTCTCTTAAATTACAAAATATTAACATCTTTAAAAAAAAAAATACAAAGCATTAACATATTACAACACACAAGTAAAGCCAAAGATGAAGGAAAGATTAATATCGATATTATAATAGAAGTTATAAGGCAAAACAAAACAAGTCCAAAGGATCGTTTACAAAATATTATACGTGTTGGAAATGCGATCAAAGTCCCACATTGATTAGATAAGAGGAGAATCATGGGTATATAAGTGAGAATTACTATCTCCATTGATATGAAGTATTTTGGGGTAAAACCAAAATAAATCCAATTCACGAAGCCTTTTGGAATCTCGTCATTAAATATAAATTTAGAAATTACATTATTGAAACAAGGACATAAAAACTTTTCATATTTTTCTAACATCTTTATCTCTTATATTCTTAAAAAATAAAAAATAAATAAACATATGGATCTCTTAAATAATATGTTAGGTATTGAGGTGAGAATTTGAAAAGACAACCCATAGTTAATGTAATGCTAATTTTCTTTTTTTATATCAAATAAATAATAAATTAATCCATTTCTTTTAAACAGCCCATGGATATGTGGGTTTTTTTTTTCTTTTTAATTATATATAAAATTAATAATTTGCAACATAAGAATTATCTTAAAATATAGAAAAATATTGTAAATTTAAGATTTATTGAAGTGACAAATTAGTCTAAAAATGATTCTCCCACAAACTATTTTTTAAGATAATATGATATGATACATTAGAAAAACCTAATGCAGTTTTTAAGATAATCGTGTAAGAAATATCCTCCACAAATTCTTAAAAGAATTTGGTCGTTGGAGAAGTGAAATATAATGGTCCTTATCACAAATGATTATTTTGATATTTGTATTTCAAAATAAAGTAGTACAACTATTTTAGGTTTCATGATTTATTTATTTATTATTATTTTTTTAATCGACCTTGTTGACTATTCTCATTAGTTTGGTATAATAAAGAAATTAAAGAATAAGACAGAGAATGAATTAATCGCTTAGATTATGTTAATTAGTCAATCTTTGGTAAATGTCCCATCAACCGAAACAAAAATAAAGAAATTAGAGGAGAAATGGCTATATGTTTGGAAGGATAGGACTAGGAGTGCAATGAAAACTTCAAAAAACACAATTACCGAAAAGTCGGACTTAACCTATGAAATATAGATACGAATATAGATACGATTGGATACGACAATACATTAATTTCTAAAAAACTAGGATAGTGATATGTTGAAGATACATTTTCTTTTCTTTAAAAAAAAAAATCTAGGATATATATAAATTTAACATACAAGTTAACAAAAATATTATAAAATACAATTCAAACAATGAAATACAGTACAAAAAACAACATTTAAGATGTTGAAGTAAAATAGTCAATAATATGCAATAAAAGAGTGACTTGTATTGATCAGAGAAGAAGAAGAATATTAGAGGGAGAAGTATGAAGATAAATGAAGAACTTCTTTGTTGAATTGTTGAATATATTTAGTGGATTGTATTTTAGAAAACTTTGTGGGGACTAAAATATGAAGATGAAAACTAGATGATATTCGAGGGTTTGGTCTTTTATTTTATTTTAGTTTTTCTTTTTTCTTTTAGTTTTGTACTCGAGTAGTAAGCTTCTTAAATAAACGGTCTAATTTTAGTTAAAAAAAAAAATTAGACAAGTTGTTTATTTTTTCCTTTAAAAAAGTTAAGCGTAAAAAAAATAGATATATATCTGAAAAATATCTGGAAGTATCAATTGATACGTGTCTCTGATATAGATTATTTATCTCACATGGAGTATTTTGTGCTTCATTAAACTTAACTAAATCAGTCCACTATTTAGTTTGATTTTTAGCATAAAATTGGATTATATATTTGTATTTGGAGATAACAAAAAAAAATACTGGTATGATTAGATTTTTTATTTACAAAATTAGTAAAAAATGAACAAAACCGACAATATATGTAGCCTTAATTGTTGATGGGTAGTGCATTATTTGAAACTTTTAGTATTTTATTATGTTGGGTGAAGGATGAACTATTTTATTATTTTTACTTTTAATATTTTGATTACTACCATACATATGTTTGTTATTTAGAAAAATGTCCAAATAATTATGATACACATTAGTAAAAAAAAAAAGTTGGATTAAAAAAGATACATAAATACTCGATTTCAGTTAAAAGAGAGAGAGACCAAATTGTAATAAAGCTAACAAAACCAAAAATTCGAATAATTGGTTTTGTTACATCAGTTTGGATTTCTTTTTATTTATTTAGTAAAATCAATTGATTTGTTTTAATTTATAATTATTGAAACATCAAGTAGGCATAGTTTTCAATTAATTTTCATGAAAATAAAACGAGCTTCACAAAATCAGATAAAGACTGGGCCATGAAAGCTATGGGCCAATTGGAAAACACCCTGATGTGCAATTATGATGGGCCGATAGATCATATTGGGCCTGAGCCCGATCAAGAAGCCCAATTAAGTAAGCATATAATGGTTGGCATAAAAAAGGTAAACAGCTTTGATTGGCCTCATAATAAAGATGTCCTGAAAAAGCTGAACCAAACCCCTTAACTCCTCAATTATGCACTTATTGGACCTTATTTCTTCAATTTTTATTATCCCTTGATAGGTTTCCCTATTTGGGGCTGCATTATTTCATTATCTTATTTACTCTTATACCTTCCCGTGAAAACAATCAATATTATATATATACATATATATAACCATGTGTACATTTTTTTCGTTTTCATGGAAATGAACAAGTGAAATTAATGTGGCGGGCTGATATGATTAAAAAAAAGAAAAATTGTAAATTAGATTTTGAGTTTAGTTTTTATTTAATTTATAAGTTTCAAAATGTTATATTTTTAATTCTTAAATCTTATCATTATACCATTGAAATTTGAGTTTTGATTTAATTTGATCTTATGTTTCAAAATTTAATCTTTTAACCTCGATAAAATCTCAGTTTTAGAGTTAATATATATATAGATAAATTTAAAATAATGTAAAATTTTAAATAGTAATGAAAAACTAGTTAAACTTAGAATAATTATAACTCTTTTAATTCGTTTAATTAATAGACATTAATAGTAAAAACTGAAAAGAATAATTGAGTAAACATCGGAATTAAAAGTGTAAATCTAGAAAGAACAATGAGACTAAATTAAAAAAAAAAACAAAAAAAGAACTCAATCAAAACATAAAATTTTGACATTTCATAAACTAAATTAAAATCAAATTTAAAATTTAATGATTAAAAATATAACATGGTTAGAGATAAAATAAAAACTAAATCCAAAATTTATTTTTCATAATTACTAGAAAGTAGAAGATTGAAATTGAATTACTTTTTGAAGAAAAGATGTGGGAAAAAAAGAGAGTGAAAGGATTAGTTAGCAATTATTGATGGACATTGACCATGAAAATCTCGAGAATTAAAAAGAAAAAAAGAAAAAAAGAAAATGATGACATTCAACCAACTCCCTTCCCGCTAACATAGACAGAAATAATTCAAATCCATCACATTCAATTTTGAGATCCTTTCATTTCAAATTTAAACAAATAATAAACAAAAAGTTGGGAGAGTATTCCAAGGGACTTATACACAAAGCGACACACAAAATGGATTTTATTGAGCAACCCAAATATTTTTGGTGTTAAAATGGGAGTTTTAAGATTGGCTTGACAATGACCATCAAACCAACTGGTGGTCCATTTTGATTTTGTCTATTCTTTTTAATAAACATAGTAAAACTAAACTACAAATGGGAAATCATAATTAAAAGAATACAAAATCTTGAGACTTAGAAATAAAAAAAGGAGGGGATGTATATTAATATGCCGAAAGTTAAAGGGGGATAATGTTGTGAAAGGGGGTTACAATTGGTCATAAATTAGGGGCGAAAGTGAGAGGGAAAAAAAAATAGTGAAAATTGAATTGGTTGGATTTGAAAAGAAATGGAAGTGAGCTAAAAAACAAGAGGGGTCAGTGCACAAAAAATGAAAAAATTTATGAGGCAGTGAGTTATATTTATGACATAGTAATTAAATGTGGAGTAAAGAGACTTTTACATTTTTTTTCTGTCACACATAGCAGCTGACTACGATATTCGGCCTGTCCTATTATGGTAAGCAATGATGCCTGCTTT